>NC_052150.1:2228312-2272086 GCF_902713615.1 Scyliorhinus canicula
CTCCCCCCCCACACCGACACCCCATCCCCCTCTCCCCCCCACACACCGACACCCCATCCCCCTCTCCCCCCCACACACCGACACCCCATCCCCCCTCCCCCCATCCCATCCCCCCTCCCCCCCCACACACCGACACCCCATCCCCCCACCCCATCCCCCCCTCCCCCCCACACACCAACACCCCATCCCCCCACACACCGACACCCCATCCCCCCCCTCCCCCACACACCGACACCCCATCCCCCCTCCCCCACACACCGACACCCCATCCCCCCCTCCCCCCCACACACCGACACCCCATCCCCCCTCCCCCCTCCCCCCCACACACCGACACCCATTCCCCCCTCCCCCCCACACACACACCGTAAAGTAGGCCCCTTGAAGGGGGAGGAGGAGCTGGAGTGGTGGGAAGCAGTGATGGGAGGAGGGATAGGGCAAGATTGGAGTAGCTATGAGGAAGGGGCCACAATTTGGATCAGGGTGGGGGAGAGTATGCAGAGGTGGGACCGGCTGGCGGAGCCTCATGTGGCCAGGCCTCTTAGTTGGCAAATCTGGAGGTAATGAGGTTATCCTGTGTGCACTGGCCCTGGAGCACTTGTTGGTCGGCCTGCCGTGCCAGGTCGGGCTCCGTGCCCGCCCTTCCTGGCCATCCTTCTCATCAGAAAAGGCCTGCCGTTCTTCCCCATCCTCCAGCATGTCCCCTCCCTGCTGCACGATGTTGTGCAGGACGCAGCAGGCCAACACGATGTTTGAGACCCCCATGGGGCTATATTGGAGCGTCCCACCAGAGCGATTCAGGTATCGGCAGCGCGGTGCCCATCCCGGTGAGGAGCCATCTGGGGTCTGAGGGTGTCTCGTGGGACCATCTGGGGGGGGCTCCCAAATGACCAGAGGATCTGTGAACATTTACAGGACACAGTGAGCAGACACCAGAGTGAGGGTCTGGAACTTGTACCCAATGGGTGGGTTTAAAAGGCAGACTACAGCAATGCCAGTCTGAGCCAGGCCACACTGACCCCGAGGGACACACAACGAAGCCAAGGAGCTGTCAGCAAATCGCTCCCCGCTACTACCCCCCCCCCCCCCCCCTCCCCCCCACCCAGCCAGGCAGCCACCCCCCAGCAAGCAGTACAATTTTGAACAGTTTTTCTAACCTTGCTTCTCTCTCCCCCTCAGCAGCCATGGCTCCCAGTCCCCCCCCTTGTAAAAACCTGGAGCAAACGGTGCCCGTGTGCCTTCCGCCTGTGACAGGCGGAACACAGTTGGTCAGACATGCTAATCACAGTTAAATGAATGTAAATGCCGATGTAGCATGCTGCCGCCAGTGCAGGGAGCCATCCTGGTTACCCCCACCAGCGAGGGACTGGAGCATGGCATCAGGAGTGGGCTTTGATTTTGGCCAAACAACAGATTTTCCACCTTATACATAGAACATACAATGCAGAAGGAGGCCATTTGGCCCATCGAGTCTGCACCGACCCACTTAAGCCCTCTCTTTCACCCTATCCCCGTAACCCAATAACCCCCCCTAAACTTTTTGGACCCTAAGAGCAATTTATCATGGCCAATCCACCTCACCTGCACGTCTTTGGACTGTGAGAGGAAACCTTGTCGCGGCTCACATTTGTTGAATTGTGAATTTCATTTCTGATGTCTTAATTCTAAAATTAGGAGCGCAAATTAGGGTGTGTTTCCTCTAATCGATGCATGCCAGGCATTTTTCCCACTTTTAGTCCAGGTCTTGCTGCATTTAGCATGGACTGCTTCATTATCTGAGGATTTGTGAATGGTCCTGAACATTGTGCATAGGGGCCTCACGGTAGCATGGTGGTTAGCATCAATGCTTCACAGCTCCAGGGTCCCAGGTTCGATTCCCGGCTGGGTCACTGTCTGTGTGGAGTCTGCACGTCCTCCCGTGTGTGCGTGGGTTTCCTCCGGGTGCTCCGGTTTCCTCCCACAGTCCAAAGATGTGCAGGTTAGGTGGATTGGCCATGCTAAATTGCCCGTAGTGTAAGGTTAATGGGGGGATTGTTTGGTTACGGGTATACGGGTTACGTGGGTTTAAGTAGGGTGATCATTGCTCAGCACAACATCGAGGGCCGAAGGGCCTGTTCTGTGCTGTACTGTTCTATATCTATATCTATTGTGCAGTCATCCGCAATCATCCCCACTTCTGACCTTATGATGGAAGGGAGGTCATTGATGAAGCAGCTGAAGATGGTTGGGGCCTAGGACACTACCCTGAGGAACTCCTGCAGTGATGTCCTGGAGCTGAGATGATTGAGCTCCAACCACCACAACCATCTTCCTTTGTGCCGGGTATGACTCTGACCAACTGAGAGTTTTCCCCCTGATTCCCATCGACTCCAGTTTTCCTGGAGCTTATTGATTCCATACTCAGTCAAATGCTGCCTTGATGACAAAAGTAATCACTCTCACCTTGCTTGTTGAGTTTTGCTCAATTGTCCACAATTTGACCAAGGCTGTAATGAGGTGAGGAGCCGAGTGACCCTGGCGGAACCCAAACTGAGCGTCCATGAGCAGGTTATTGCTGAGTTAGTGCTACTTGATGGCACTGTTGATGGTCCCTTCCATCACTTTGCTGATGAATGAATGAGTGTAGACTGATGGGACTACAGTTGGCCGGTTGGATACGGCCTGCTTTTTGTGGACAACCTTTGGACTCCATGTCAAATGTCAATCTGGGGTCTGAGGGTTTCCAGAGACCATCTGGGGGGGGGGGGGGGGGGGGAGGGGGGGTTGTAGGTGAGTCAAATTGTGTGGTCAGGGAGTTGGTGCCTGCTGAGATGTTATGCAGCTGTCAATTCCACTGAGGTTGCTTTCTGTTATTATTTTTAGACAACATTTGCCGAGCCTAAATGCTAGATTTGGATGTTATGATATATTGCCAGTTACCATCACTCCAAGCTTCAAACAACAACTTACCTGTTCGGTCCGACACAGAGTTACACCTCACTGTGACCTGACATTGATTCAGAATACCAGTTACTCTTGCTGACAGTGGTCTTTCATTATTTGTATTTAGTCGCTTAGAAACATCAAAGATGACATTGAATGATTCATTTCTGACAGTTTAAGCTTTATTCTTGTCTGTCCAAATATCTAATCTAGCTGTGCTCACTCAGCTATGCTCTTGTCTCAAAGTAAAAGTCAATGAAAAGTGAAATTCACAACAAGGGACCTCCTGTCTTTTTACAACCAATAAAATTGTCTTACATTCACAATCCTTATCCTTTCTATCACAGGCGGCACCATTTATTCCACCGCTTTAATCTTTTAACACTCACATATATTTCCTGGACAAAGCACTCAATAATTGTCCATGGGACCGCATTGTGAATCCCAATATCTCCCAATACACACACTAACTTTAATGGCTCTGAGCTTAAAAGAAAAGATGTTGGATAAAGGAATGCTAAGCACAATATATTGGCAGGTTCTTTACATTCCTTCCTTTCACAAAGAAGTTCCACAACAAACATCAGCCATTCTCACTTATGTTAGCTTCAAATTCAAATGAATTAGTATAATGTTCCCCATTAGAACAGAATTCAGGAAGAAGGTATCCACAATACATATATAGTGGAAGCACATGACAAATGCATCCATCGTAAACAAGCACATCATTAATCATCTTTGTTACTATCCAGTGAGATTTATAAAAACATTATTGCACCAAAGTTGCCATTAAACTCAGTCATAGTTTAGGACTATTGGAGGGGTTGATTTTAAATGTTCTTTGAGATATTCTTCACAGTGCTCAGGTCAAGAAGTAATCAGACTTGATTAATTTTATAAATCAAGATGGCGGCACGTTGGTGCAGTTGGTTAGCACTGCTGCTTCACGACGCCGAGGACCCGGGTTCAATCCCGGCACTGGGTCACTGGAAGTGTGGAGTTTATGCATTCTCCCCGTGTCTGCATTGGTCTCACCCCCACAACCCAAAAAGATGTGCAGGGTAGGTGGATCGGCCGCACTAAATTGCCTCTTCATTGGAAAAAAGTAATTGGGTACTCTCAATTTTTAAAAAATTCATAGATCTATAATATAACACTGTCCATGATGACTCAGATTTCTGAACCCAAAGCTTTAATTTTGATGAGCTATGGGGAGCGAGCAGGAAGTGGAGTTAAAGGCATCTTCAGGATCAGCAGCTTCGAGGGGCTGAATGGTGTACTCCTGCTCCTGTTTCCTACCTTCTAATGTTCCTGTTCCATGATTTTGTTTTTATTTGCTTCAACTCTAATCTCAGATAAAGGGGCAGGTCATTTAGGACAGAGACGAAGAGGAATCTTTTCATTCAGAGGGTCCTGGATCTGAAATTCTCTATCCCGGAGAGCTGTGGATGTTCAAGACAGAGATTTCTGAAGATAAATGACATTAAAGGATATGGAGATAGCGCGGGAAAGTGGCGTGGAGATAGATGATCAATCATGATCTAATTGACTAGCAGAACAGGCTCAATGGACCGAATAGCCTACTCCTATTCTTTGCGTGCTTCGAATCTTCCTCTAGCTAGAGTTGTTGATATGGCTCATGTCCAGTTTCCAATACTTCTTGCCTCCCATAAGAGTTGCAAACAAATCTGCCATCCAAGGTAATAGATAAGCATCTAATTTGGAAACCTGGTTTATGGTGAGTTAGTAGCCACCACACCCGCACACCGTACCATCATGTTTAAAGACAGGAATAATTGGAGCTGCCCAATGAGAAAACTGAACGGGCGCAATGATTCTAAACCTTTGCAGCCATTCCAGCTCCTTCTGTACTTTCCATCTCAAGGCCTTGGGCTCTCCTAGGTTTGAAAAAGGGAGGAATAGCCTGAGGATTTAGGTGCAACACTCACAGTATCACCTGAGGGGGGGCGGACCCGAGGGGGGGCGGACCCGAGGGGGGGGGCGGACCCAAAGGGGGGGCGGGGGGGCGGACCCGCGGGGGGGGCGGACCCGGCGGGGGGGGCGGACCCGAGGGGGGCGGGGGGTCGGGGGGGACAGAGGGGGGGCGGACCGAGGGGGGGGGCGGGGGGAGCGGACCGAGCGGGGGGGCGGACAGAGGGGGGGGCCAGCCCAGGGGGCGGGCGGCCCTGGGGGAGGGCGGCCACCGCGCATGCGCTGGTTAGCACCGGCCCAACTGCGCATGCGCGGGACCCGAGTCTGGCGCCCCCAAGCACATGGCGCCCCGGGCGACTGCCCGAGTTGCCGGTGCCTTGAGCCGGCCCTGGTGAGCAGGTATGAAGGTTGGAGAAGTGAAAGGCAAGTATGAAAGAGCCTCATAAGTTTGGGCGGGGGTGAAAAGTGGGTGTCCTACAAGCAGGAGCCTGAATTGGGGACGGGGGGGGGGGGTGTTGTGAAGGCCAGAAAGGAGGGGCTCTCCAGCGACTCCATAGCAGGGTAGGGGACACTCAAACTCACTTGAAGATCGGGGCACCCGTTCAAAATAAGAGCTGATCGCCGAGCAGCTGGTCACGCTGGTGAGTTCAGCTCCCCATGGCTGAAAATATTCCAAGACCAGGGAGAAACTCCCCAAGCACCGAAAGAACGACTGAGGGTGGAATTTACCGGCTGTTCACACCGGTGAGATATTCCCGCCTCGGGTTTCCTGGGGTGAGGGGTGCATTCAATGGGATATCCCACTGACAACGGCGGGACAAGAAGGTTGTGTGGGTAGCCCACCTCCTCCACCAAAAATCAGGCGGCGGGTTACATGGAACATTCCGCCCTACGTGTGGGTAAGTACTGGTCTGGATCACACCCAAAAGGCTGGTGGGAAACACGTCACCAAACTCGCCTAAATGCCACTTGGAACTGGTTTGGTTAAATCGTGCCGAAACATTGGCCGGTCTTACCATTGTGAAGGATGTGGCAAGCCAACCAAAAGTCCTTTGACTTTGGCGGAACTCGAAAATTATTTGCCGGTTTCACTTGGAAGCCGTGCATAACTCTGCTTCTTTCTGCACAGGTTCTGCCAGACCCAAGGGCTTTTCCCAGCATTTTATGTTTTTACATCAGAGCTGGGATTCTCCGACCCCCTGCTGGGTCAGAGAATCCCCGGGGTGGGGAGGCGCAAATCCAGCCGCGCCGCTCCGACGCCGGCTGCCCTATTCTCCGGTGCCATTCATTAGGCGGTGCCAGGATTCCTGCCACGCTGGTCGGGGGCCGTTGATAGTGCCCCTCCCCCCGGCGATTCTCCGGGCCCCGATGGGCCGAGCGACCATCCAGTTTTGGCCAGTCCCGCCGGCGTGAATTATTCACCTCACGCACAGGGGGACCTCGCAGGTAAGTGTGTGGGGGCGGTCCTCGGGGGGTGGCGCGGGGGCATCTGACCCCGGGGGTCCCCTACAGTGGCCTGGCCCACGATCGGAGCCTACCGATCTGCGGGTGGGCTTGTTCCGTAGGGGGACTTCTTTCCTCTGCGCCGGGGCCCTGTCGGGCTCCGCCATATTGCCCGGGGGCTGGTGTGGAGAAGGGAACCCGCGCGCATGCGTGGAAATACATGGCCGGTCTGCAAATGTGCGAGATCATGCCGGCCGTTCCGCGCATGCACGAACTCGCGCCAACCCTTCGCCGCCGGCTAGATCGACGCCTACCCCTCCGGCGTCCACCCAACCCCCGAAAGTTCAGAGAATTCCTCACTTTCGGGGGCTGTTGATACCGGCGTGGTTTTCTCGTCGGCCTGGGGACTTAGTCCCCAGAAGGGAGAATCCGGGCTCAGATTTCCAGCACCTACAGAATTTTGCTTTTGTCATGGAAAATCCCCAACTTTTGTTCCAACCTTTGTGGAAGTCAACGGGAACGGAAAATATTATTTAAAATGTATCTTTCCAAAGAACAGGCCTTTGATTGGGCTTTTCCTATTGGGTGATGATTCAAGCTGGGTGGGTCAATATAATGAAAATGGAAACTGCTAGCTGATTACCAGCGATAGTGCAAGCAGGAATGGACGCCACCTGTTAGTTTGTACAGGGAATAGCTAAACCTGGCCCCACTTCTAAATCCTCCATTGCAGCCCAATCACTTATGAAAGATCCAATTATCCTGTTTTCATAGTGAGAAAAATAAGTGCAAAGAGGATTAATTTTTCTCACTGAAGTATCTCACACAAAAGGATTACATTTTTAAAATGTGTTCACACCTCTCCGCTTTGTGGATAGTCTTCGTTGATCCACAAAGATTAAATGTCCCGGTGAACTGGAAAGGTATGCTTTAATCAAATATAAATTTTCCTGGCATTTTCCGCATTTAATATTGACAACCGTGCATTTAGTTGACTCACTCAGTACATTTGGTAAATCTTCAAAATTATTGTCGAGAAAGAGATAGGATATTCTTTCTGATGAGGAGTTGACTCTTGATCATTCAATAACCCAAACCAACTCAACTAGTCTAAATTGTTAGCTGTGCATAGATAGATTTCTCATGGCTATTAAATGTTTCAGTGAGGCAATGTATCTAACATGTTCTCCTGTCCCCAGTGACTGACAATCTAATTTGTAAACTAAAGTGCTCAATTGTCTTTTTTAGCAATTTCCAAGTAAAATCCACTAAACTATGTCAATAGATTAAACCAAGTGCACAGCAGCAAGTATTATCTAGGTATGGAAATGCACATTAATTTAAAGACAGCACAGGGAGAATGGATTTTTTTCAGGTCAGGATACACATGTAATTAAACAACAGCAGGATTAGAAAGGCTCAAGCATCCCAACAGTGCATGCAAGTAACTTCAATTGTTTTAAAGACTGTTTCATTGGTCTGTGCAGAACGATTGAAGGATGGAGCCGAGAAAAATGACAAACTATTTATGTGGACTCCAATTAATTATTCAGCAAACACCGTTATAGTTCAAGCTTTGTAAGTAGCAGGATAAACAGGTAGCTTAATTTTCCTTCTCTATCATTATTGCTAATTTCCCTTCTCTATCACTATTAAACATCAAAATGAATCAATATCAGGAGGAAGAAACATTCAGAATCTTTGATTGAGGTCTGGTTACCTATCAAAGGCAGAATTGGAAACAGTGATGATATTCCACAATATATTGTTAAGTAATGGGTTAACAGACATTGCAATTAGTTGTCTCATTTATGTTAAGTGTTCAATGATTGTCTCATTTATGTTAAGTGTTCAATGATTGACATTGATATGTAAAGGCGCTTCAGGTGGACTCTGGAACTTCTGTGATGATCTGTAGAGTTCTGTGCAGAGTGAGTTTGAACCATTAAAGAAGTGTTGGTGAAAAAGGAGCTGAACTCTTGCCTCTTCATACCACAGCATCTAGTACATGTTAACAATGGTAGCAGAGGATGGTTGCTGTGTAAATGTGAAGGCTTGAAAGATACAATTTTTCCAGATCAAACCAAGGAGTGAAAAAAATAGGGAAACATGGCTGAACCCAGGACAAAGATGGCTGGTTATGATTATCCTCCCCTATTTTCTGAAAGGGAATCATACGACCAATGGAGAAGTGCAGTAGTTATGTGGACTAAGGTGACTGCTTTAGGAAAGAGAAAACAAGGTATGGCATTGGCTCTTTCTTTACCATATGGCAGTAAAATTCGAAACAAAGTGCTTTCTGAGCTGGAGTTGGAAGAGTTAGACTCAGAAGAAGGTCTGGCGACTTTATTACTTTATATGGACAAGATTTATAAGAACGATGACTTGTTAAGTGCGTATGAAGCATGGTCGGATTTTGATAAGTTCCGGAAAATGGAGGATTTATCTATGGAAGACTATATAATGGAATTTGGCAGACTATATAAAAAGCTGCAGAAACACAGGCTGGAATTTACACAGTCTGTGTTGGCCTTTAAATTACTTGACTGTGCTAGAGTGAGCAACATGGATAGGCTCCTGGTTTTGACAGGAGTTCAGTTTACGGATAACGATACCTTATTCGAACAGATGACAGCAGCTTTCAAAAATTTTTGGGGGAAACATTTGATTCCAATGGCTCTGATGACCCAAATAGGTCAGCCTGCTATAAGGCAGAATATGGAAGATAAACTACTAACAGGATGGCAAAATCGTATGGCTACGAACAGGCCTCAAGACTATAAAAGAAGACCAAGACAAGGAAATTATGAAGACAGAAACCCAGTTAGAACCTACAATAGGAGGATGAACCCCAGAAATGCACGGGGCATGATAAATCGATGTTTTCGATGTGACTCTCAATACCATTATGCTTTCAACTGTCCAACTCGTTATGATAGAGTATTTGAAGCGACACATGACACGGAAGAGTCAGAAGAGGAAAAAGATAGTGACCAGAAAGAAGGCATTGTCCTATTAACAAGCTGTTTTACGCCGGTAATGAGGGTGTTGGTTGCAGAATCCTTTAACTGTGCTGTATTGGACAGTGGCTGCACATCTACTGTGTGTGGGATTGACTGGTTAAAATGTTACCTGGACTCATTGGATGCTGAAAATCGTAACAAGGTTAAGGAATTTAAAAGTTCCACAAGTTTCAGGTTTGGGGATGATAATACTCTGAAGTCGCTGAAAAGAGTGGTGATCCCTTGTAATATTGCTGGAGTGAATTATTTTATTAGCACGGATGTTGCATCAAGTGAGATACCTTTGCTTCTGAGCAGACCGTCGATGAAGAAAGCACACATGAAGCTGGATATGGAACAGGATAAGGCAACAGTTTTTGGAAAGACGGTGGACTTATAATTTACACAGTCGGGACATTATTGTATTCCATTACTGACAAATAATGTTTCAAGTAGAGTGGTTAAGGATGTATTAATGACAGTTGATAATGCGACTTTAGCTGGTAAAAAGCTTATTGTAGTAAAACTGCATAGGCAATTTGCACATCCGTCTCCTCGGAGGCTGTAAAATTTAATAAAGGATGCAGGGGTAAGGGATGATGACAATTCTAAGCTGATAGAACAGGTTAGTGATCGCTGTGAAGTTTGCAGGAAGTACAGAAGGACACCAGCACGACCGATAGTAACCCTACCTTTGGCCAGGGATTTTAATGACATTGTGGCCATGGACTTTAAGATCTGGGATAAAGCAAATAATATATTTATTTTGCATTTTGTAGATTTAGCTACCAGATTTAGTCAATCAATGATTGTACGAAGTAAAGAAAAGAAAGTAATTTTGGACAAAATTGTGGAAAAATGGATTGGGACAGGAATGGGTCCACCAGCAAAATTCTTTACGGACAATGGGGGAGAATTTGCTAATGATGAGTTTAGGGATATGTGTGAAAACATGAATATCAGAGTTATGAACACGGCTGCCGAAAGCCTGTTTAGTAATGGTGTCTGTGAAAGAAATCATGCTGTTATCGATGACATGCTTTGGAAAATTTTGGGAGATCGACCAAACGGCATGCTAAATTCAGCTTTAGCATGGGCGGTACATGCAAATAATTCATTGCAGATGGTTGGGGGCTATAGTCCTTATCAATTAGTGTTTGGTAGAAATCCTAAAATTCCCTCCATTTTGGATGACCAGCCTCCAGCTTGGGAAGGGACTACAATTAGCTCAGGTTTTGCTGAACGTTTAAACGCGTTACATAGCAGTAGAAAAGCTTTATTGAAAGCAGAAGTCTCTGAAAGAATTCACAGAGCTTTAAGACATAATGTACGGCCATCAGATGTCGTTTTTCAACAAAGAGAAATGGTATACTATAAGAGAGACAATTCTAATGAATGGAAAGGCCCAGGGAAGATCATAGGCATAGATGGCAAAACATTTATTTTGCAACATGGTAATCAAACTGTTAGGGTACATTCATCAAGGATAATGGGTACTGATTACAAATTTTCAAATTTAGACAGAGCAGACAGAAAAGACGAGGAACCAGAGTCAGCTGGTACGCATGTGTTACAGAACTATGAGGACCAGTTAACTGATATAGACAGGGTTTCTGTAGAGGAACACAACACTTCTGATAAATTAGATCAGGCCATTTTTCCGAAAGGGCAACTGCCAAAGGTTGGTACAAAAGTGACATACTTGCCTGAAGGGTCTAGTCAATGGAAGGCTGCAACTGTTATTAGTAGAGCAGGGAAGGCCCCTGGAAAGTATAAACATTGGTTGAATGTACAGCACTCTGGGGAGGAAGTTAAGACAATGGATTGGGAAAACGAAGTTCAAAAATGGAGGGCACAGAAACGCAGTGCTAGTTCAGATAGTACATCGGATAGTGAACAGGTTCACAGGAAAAGGTCGAGAACTATTGAAAGGACATCCCGCTACAGAAGAGAAAGATCAAGCAGTAGCAGTACAGAACGAGATACCAGGCAGGAAAGGGGACGTAGATTATCAAGATCTCGGAACATGAGTAAGACTACGAATACTAATAGAAGTAGAAGCCCACATGCACGTGAGATTTTGGTGGCTTCAAATAAATTAGATGAAAAAGTTATAAAAGATGCTAAACAGCAAGAATTGCATAGTTGGAGTGAATTTGGGGTATACACAGAAGTACCGGATAGGGGACAAAAAGCTCTATCCCACAGATGGATTTGTACAGAAAAGGTTCTTCCAGATGGAACTTATAAGGCAAAGGCCAGGCTTGTGGCAAGGGGATTTGAAGAAAACTTAGACAATCAGGACTTAAGGGTAGATTCACCTACAGCAGGAAAGGTTATTTTAAAGATCTTCTTGGCTCTCTTAGCCACAAAGGCATGGGACTGCAAATCTATAGATATAAAAGCTGCCTTTTTGCAGGGGCATCAGCTCCAGAGAGACATTTTTCTCCGTCCTCCTAAAGAAGCAGCTAACACAGAAGGGGTACTGTGGAAGTTGAACAAATGTGTATATGGATTAAATGATGCATCTAGAGTGTGGTACTTTTTGGTAAGGTCAGTCTTTTTAAAGTTAGGGTGTTGCCAGTTGAAAGCAGATCCTGCAATGTTTTACTGGCACTATAAAGGAAATCTTGCTGGCATCTTCATGATGCATGTCGATGATTTTTTGTGGGGTGGGACTAGTGATTTTGAAGCTATTGTAATCTCTGGTTTGAAGGAAAGAATTCAGGGTTGGAAGTTAGGCTTCCGGTGCATTTAAATATATTGGACTGGAAATCGGACAGACTCAGTTAGGGGCAACTTTACGTCAGCAATCTTACTTGGAAAGCATCAGTCCAATAGCAATTAGTCGTGGCCGGGTTTCACAAAAAGACGCAATGGTTTTGAAGATAGAAAAAGAGCAACTGCGAAGTTTAATTGGGCAACTGAACTGGTTAGGAAGACAGACTAGACCGGACGTGAGTTTTGATGTTTTAGAGTTGAGTACAAAGGTGAATGATCCCAAAGTGGAAGACATAATAAGAGCAAATAAAGTGTTGGCCAAACTAAAAATGCAGGAGTATGTTTTGAAGTTCCCTGTTTTAGGTGATCCTAGGCATTTGAAACTCATAGTTTATAGTGATGCGTCCTATGCAAATGTATGTGATGGAGTTTCAAGCGCAGGAGGTTTTATAATTTTTCTTTTGGGGAACAATGGTAAATGTTGTCCTCTTGTATGGGAATCAAAGAAAATAAGGAGAGTGGAGAGTGGCTGCTGAGACATTAAGCTTAGTGGAAGCGATGGATATGGCCTTTTATATAAGTCAGATATTGACAGAAATTTGGGGATTAGAGGATTTAGGTAATATACCTATTGACTGTCACATTGACAATAAATCCCTGTGGGAAAATGTGCACTCTACAAAAAGTGTCAATGAAAAGAGGTTATCGATAGACATCGCAAGTTTAAAGCAGATGTTGGACAGAGGGGAAATAACAAAAATTAAATGGGTTGACAGTAGCTATCAACTGTCAGACTGTTTCACGAAAAGAGGGGCTAGTTCACAGAAACTTTTGGATATCGTGAATGAAGGGCGCCTGTTTCTGTGAATGTTTTTTTTTCTTTCTTCTACTTAAAAAAAAGAAGGGGGAATCAGGTGTGTGTTTTAGTTTCTTGAAAATTTAGTTTCTTGAAATTTTGTTTTTACCTAATTGTTTTTTTTCTCCAAGGATGGGGAGACTGTTAAGTAATGGGTTAAGAGACATTGCAATTAGTTGTCTCATTTATGTTAAGTGTTCAATGATTGTCTCATTTACGTTAAGTGTTCAATGATTGACACTGATATGTAAAGGGGCTTCAGGTGGACTCTGGAGCTTGTGATGATCTGTAGAGTTCTGTGCAGAGTGAGTTTGAACCATTAAAGGTGTGTTGGTGGAAAAGGAGCTGAACTCTTGCCTCTTCATACCACAGCATCTAGTACATGTTAACATATATCACTGAGCCTATCAGAAGGACACTGCTTGAACAATCATATTAATGCCTGCAAATTCCGTTGTGTCATCCAATTCGGACACAAATAGAAATGTAAATACAAAGAAATTACACAGAACTCCATATTAAAAAATTGTGACAAACATAATCCAAATTAAATTAATTAATTTCAGCAAATCATAAATTATACCCTAGAGCCTGAAAGTGAGTTTATTTCACAAAATAAAATCTAAAACCCCCAATTGGTGGATGTTTCAGTCTTCTTATTCTGGCACATTTTATCAAACATCCTCTAAATATTTACCATCAAGCTAACATATCATATTGCTATGTTATAATAATAATCATTATTGTCACAAGTAGGCTTACATTAACGCTGCAATGAAGTTACTGTGAAAAGCCCCTAGTCGCCACACTCCGGCAGCTGTTCGGGTACACTGAGGAAGAATTCAGAATGTCCAATTCAACTAACAGCACGTCTTTCGGGACTTGTGGGAGGAAACGGGAGCACCCGGAGGAAATCCAAGCAGATACGGGGAGAACGTACAGACTCCACACAGACATACATGCTCTGTTCAAATGTGATTATTCAGTGGTTCAAATGTGATTATTCAGTGGTTCAAATGTGATTATTCAGTGGTTCAAATGTGATTATTCAATGGTTCTTCAGAATGTGACAACCTGAGGATTTATGAACTCTATTTGAATTCTTGCTGTGAGATGATTTCAAAGTAAACATATTGAAAAATAATGGTTTCCCCAAAGTGATATCGTAAGAATGAAACCCTTTACCTTCCCCACGTATTGAGCTTCTGGTCCTATGTGTTCTTCTAAAACAAAGAACTGGTTCCAGACCCAACCACGTTTGGGACGATGATGAACTTGCTTCTCTCCCTCTAAGTGCTTGCTCTGATTCCTTTCCACCCTAATCGAGTTCTGGACAGACATTGTCAAGCAAATGAAACCAAGGCAGAGCAGCACAGGACACAGAGAATGATTGGATGCAATTTTCATTGTGAGACTAAGTCGCCTTTGATCCGAATGCGTTTGCTATTTTCTGATGTTTTGCTAAGTGCAGAGCTGGCACTGATAAATCCAATATCAGAAGGCAATCCCAGGAGATGTTAATCCATCCATAGTCTGCGTACCCACTGGGGAAATGTCAGCAATTATTCACATTATGGAAGAAATTCTTTAGCCACCATGTTGATATTCTGTGGATCTTATCAAATCTTCCTGTGACTTAACATCTTAGACCTATTGAGAAGATAAGCAGAAATAATAGATATTACAATCAGAAAAACAAATTTCTTCCACTGACTCATGCACCTGAGGCACTTAAAACACATCCATATGCTTCCTATCTGACACCCAAGAACAGATTGTAAGATGCTTTCCTGCAGCATAATGGTCAGAGATGCAAATAAGAACTTGATTTTAGCAAATTCACGTAGACACAAGTTGAATAAAGGGAAAGTCACCATGTTATATAAAGTTTCTCTTTTTCATGTTTAATCTGTTAATGTGCCAGGGCTGTGATTTAGTAAAAACATTCTGCAATGTTCATTATGGACTGCGAAGGCTTGAATTATTCTCAGTAACTTTTAAATATTATTACAGCCTTTGCAGAAGAAAATGCTTTAAAATGCATTCTTGAGAGTAGATGTTGCAATTCAATCATATGAGGAAATATAACTCAACTAACACAGCAAAATGCAAATATTAAGCAACCAGACAGCAGATGACATCTACACCCCACCAGTGTTATGATGCATCAATCAAAGATTTCAGAAATAGTTACACCAACTGGCATTTACAAAGCACCATTTGTACAGCACATTTGACGTCATAAAATAACCCAAGGTCCTTCACAGAAGTTAATAAAACAAGATCTGGCGGCAGGTCACATAAGATGATATTACTGTATTCCTTCCTGGTTCACCTTTCACTGCCCCCACCCTAACCTCACACCACTAGATCACCCTCACCACCTCCTGCCCACACCGACTCCCGGATCGCTCTCACCCAATCACCTCACACCCTACATTAACCTTTGGACCTAAGGCTGGCTGTTGGGGTTGACGTTGCGAATCCAATTGTGTCAGGGCGCTTATGTGGCGCCTAATTGGAACCCACAAATTTCCTGATTAATTGAGATGAGGTCCGAGGTCAACGTTAGGATGGTCCTCTCTGGGGCAGTATGGTGGCTCAGTGGTTGGCACTGCTGCCTACGGCACGGAGGACCCAGGTTCAATCCAGGCCGCGGGTCGCTGTCTGTGTGGAGTTTGCATATTCTCCCAGTGTCTGTGTGGGTCTCACACCCACAACCCAAAGAGGTGCGGGGTAGGTCAATTGGCCAGGCTAATTGCCCCTTAATTGGCCATGCTAAATTGCCCCTTAATTGGGAAAATAAATAATTAGGTTTTCTAAATTTATTTTTTTTAAAGTTCTCTCTTTACCTCTGCATTCGAAAGCTTGGCTGTAACTAATTGCCAATAACAGCGTGCAATTTATGTTATGCCTTTTATGTATTAAAACATTCCATGATACTTCACAGGAGTGAGTATCACATAGCTTCACAGTGATTAAGAATCTGGGGCAACTCATCATTGCTTTAAATCATCAACACCACAGGTTTAACAATGCTTCAATATTTCAAACAAATGTGTGTGCAGGAAATTTGGTCCAGGATATAGCCGTTAAGAGTTTTTAATGTTTGTGGTGTGGCACGGTGGCGTAGTGGTTAGCACTTCTGCCTCATGGCGCCGAGGACCCGGGTTCGAATCCAGCCCTGGGTCACTGTCCGTGTGGAGTTTGCACATTCTCCCCCGTGGCTGCCTGGGTCTCACCCCCACAACCCAAAGATGTGCAGGGTAGGTGGATTGGCCACGCTAAATAGCCACTTAATTGAAAAAAAGAATTGGGCACTGTAAATTTGTTAAAAAAAAGTTTTCAATATTTGCTTTGAGATCACACACAAATTAGAATGAAAGACAGAGTTTGCACAGGAACTACAAGCATACTAGCATCTTAGATCAAGAATCAACAGCTTTCTCGAGCCTACCTCCAGAACATGTCAGCAACACAGGATGCAGATTGACAAAACATTCATTGATGAGTGGCTATGTGGCAGAATCAATCATTTTCCAAAAGCAGCGTTAACAGCAGAAACTACAGATTACATGAAATATTATTCCTGATTAACAACAAGAAACAAAAACATCGTTTTACCTTATGAATTGGGTTTCTGCCCAGATCTTTAGCTGGTGCAGCAAATTCCATAAATTTTACTTTTGCACAAGACTGGAAATTTCTAACAATGGATGAAACCTTTTCCAACACCTGTAGGTCGAGAAGGAGAATTGTTTTTGGTTGAAGTAAGTCAATTATCTACCCATCATAGGAGAAGTTTATTTTGTTTTATTTCTTTATGGAATGTGGGGCTTCCATTAAGTTTTCAAGCAACTTTTTATGGGAAGTGCTATCAATGAAGATTTTTTTCCGGACACTGTCTCGAGCACAGCATGAGGTCATGATTGTTTACTTCTCAGATGTGAGATCTGGGGTCAAATTTATCCCCACCTCAGAGGATTTAAGTTACATCCAGCTGTTATCTGTTGTGGATTTAGATTAAATGAGTTTCAGCAGCAAAATTCAAGTCACAAAAGGCTTGGAACCCTGCTATCAAATTGCCACTAAGCTAGCTACCTCACACAGAGAGATAACTGGTAGGTGAAGTGGAAAATGTTTCCCATCAATGCATTAGAAGGAATTCTTCAAATGTGAGGCCAACAAGTGGGACCTTTAACAGCTACAACTGGCAGAACGGTGGTAAAGTGGTTAGCACTGCTGCTTCACAGCACCAGGGACCCAGGTTCGATTCCCGGTGTGGGTCACTGTCTGTGCAGAGGCTGCACGTTTTCCCCATGTCAACGTGGGTTTTCTCCGGGTGCTCCGGTTTCCTCCCACAAGTCCCGAAAGACGTGCTTATTGGGTGAATTGAACATTCACAATTCCCCCTCTGTGTACCCGAACAGGTGCCGGAATGTGGCGCACTCGGGGCTTTTCACAGTAACTTCATGGCAGTGTTAATGTAATCCTACTTGTGACACTTTTATTATTATATTATTATCATTTACATCATGCCTTGAAATAAAAAATGAAAATCGCTTATTGTCACGAGCAGGCTTCAAATGAAGTTACTGTGAAAAGTCACAAGCGCCACATTCCGGCGCCTGTTCGGGGAGGCTGTTATGGGAATCGAACCGTGCTGCTGGCCTGCTTGGTCTGCTTTCAAAGCCAGTGATTTAGCCCTGTGCTAAACAGCCCCTTTAACATAACAAAACATCTCAAGGTGCTTAACAGGAGTGTTATAAAGTAAGATTTAACACAGAGTCACATAAGACAGTATTAGCAAAGATGATAAATAGCTTTAAGGAACATCTTAAAGCAGGAGAAAGCGAGGTAGAGAAATTTAAGGGGGGATTTCCAGAGTTCAGGACCCAGGCAGCACAAGACAAGGTGAAGTGGTTAACATTATTAAATCTAACCGTGCCATCCTGTCAGAGGCTCAAAATCAGATTCTAACAATTGCTTCTAGCTTTATGCACATTAAAAAATATCCACCTTTTTCTGATGGAAAACATTCGCCAAACTTTCATCTTCAATGGTGCATGAAATTAACAGGAATTGATTGGCCCCGAGTTTATACAGTTCTCCGAATGTTTCTCTCCACTGAAGTCGTCAGGTGGGCAGCTGATCTCTGCCAATCAGATTTATTCACCGGGAAACATTGAACATTACGGGCCTCCCAATAACATCTGCACCTTCCGGTTAACTCACACTCAATTCAATAGTTTCTTCGAGTATAAACCCCGTTTGTAATTCAAAGTCTAATATGGTAAGGTATCCTTCTCCACTGTAAGACTGAAAAAGTAACTATAATGACTTTGTTGTATGCTACTAAATTACAGAAATGTGATATTTATTTGAATAACCTAATACTTCTATTGCATTAGTCAGCAAGGTAATGTATGACAATTAAGTTCCTAGATGCTAACATTGTCTGCAGGCTAAAACCCCTCAATTCTGGAAGTTAGACAAAATAACTAATGTTAAATTGTAATCTCAGTTTGTCAGTTAAGAAGAAAATGATAATGATTCAGTAAATGGTCAAATCATTCAAATCATGTTTTTAATTAAGTGTATATAGGGTGAGATTTAACAAAAGGGAAGTCCTGTTTTGGGCGTGTATAGCGGATGTTCCTCGTCACCTGCAGTGCAGGGAGTGACCCTGGTATCTAACAGAACTCTGCCGGTTTTCTTTGGCATCTCCAGTGAAGTCCGTGCTGAGCTGAGGCTGCACTGATCTCACTTCCAGGAAGATGACTAATGGATCAGTGGCAACATTTTTATATGCCAGCCTGATCTTTCTACCGCCCTCAGCCTCCAGACCCCACACCCCCACCCCAACTGCCCCACTTACCTCTTCGGAATTCCTCGAGTCCCCACCCCTTCTTCACCTCACCTCTTAAAGGTAGGGCATCCCCAGGCCGGGTTGCTGACATGAGCAACCGAGCACCCAGGCGCCTTGGCACTACCAGTCTGGCACCCTATTACTGCCAGGTTAGTGCTGTCAGGGTGCCCAGGTGCCAGTGGGAGTGCCAGGGTACCACCCTGTTCAGACCCTGGCTATCTGGGCACTTCCAATGGCCCCCAAGATCCTCCCAGGTGTCATTACACCTGGTCCACGTTTGCGTGGACCAGTGATAAGTGTCGCCATGGCGAGGTCTCACAGGGGTTAGTTCCTGGGCCTCGGGAGAATCTGCACAGACATGTTTACATGAGCCAAATGGCTTATTTAAATATGCTAATCTGGATCATGCCTAGGGAAGGTGAGATCCAGACTGCGGCGTCTCGTGAGATCTTGTTACAGCTCGTGAGGTATTCCGAGCATTGTAAATCTCACGAGAGGCGCGACGAGGCCATGAAATCACGGCCAAAAATGCAGGAGGAAGCCATTTGGCTCTTCAAAGCTGCTCATCGATTCAAGGAGATCAGGGCCAGAATTCTCCAGCCATTCCCAATCACATTTGCTGCCGGAGTGCACCCCACCCATGGGTTTCCTGACAGCGTGGAGCGGTTTCAATGGGAATCCCCATTGACAAGCAGCGGGAGTATGGAATCCTGCCGCCAACAAAAGGTGCATCACCGAGAAACACACGGCTGGGGGCCTGAAGAATCCAGCCCAGGATTGATCTTCTTCCTTAACGTCAAGGAGCCATATTCTCCTCATGGACTGGATTCTCTGCCGCCGACCTCTGGTGGCAGAGTTCCGATGTGACAGAGAATCTAGCGCGAGCAAAGAACGGGATCAGCACCAGCACTGATCCATTCCGACGCTCCGTTCTCCCGCTGGCGGCAGCATCAAGGTCGGCATGCCAGCGGAACAATGCAAACAAGACCCATTTGTATCCTATTAGCAGGTCGGGAACCAGATTCTCTGGGCCCTTGTGATTCTATTGTCCTCTGGGCCGGGATTCATGTGGACGAGAATTGGTGCCCTTGCGGTGGGCCAAGGGGGTACCTCTTTAAGGGAGCTGCCCAATATGTCCATCGGAGGGCGATCCGCCCCCCACAATGCAATAACTGCCCGTCCCACCCACAAAAGATCCCTCCCCACCACCTCCCACCAGAGACTACTTGAAAGTGACTCAAGTGTGAAGGGAGATTAATAAAATGTTGTCAATCACAGCCTAGCAAAAGCAATTTGACATAAATATGAGTGAAAGACTTGCAGAGATCTGAGGGGGTTTAAACCCAGCTGACTGGTTTTCTCTTTCCAGGAATTTACCAGTGCTGCTTCCTGTGTCTGAGCCAGCAGCTGGATTGTCCAGGTGAGTTTGAAAGGACTGCAATCTCGCTTCCAGGCAGGGGTCTCTTTTATGTGGTGGGTGTCTCTCTAATGTTGGGGTCTCTGGTGGGGGTTTCTGCAATTGGGCAGGTCACTCTCATGAGGTTCATTTGTGGGGGAGGAGGGCTTGAGTCACCCTCGCACCGTGGGGGATGGGGGGGTGACCCAGAAATTCTGGGGAGGGAGCGGCTGAATTGCACTGTGGGGTTTACAGGGCAGCTGCCTGACCTGAGTATTGGGTCACCAACTCAACATCAATATTCTGGTCCTGATGGCTTTCTTCCTTTTTGGCCGCGAAGAGATTTGATTTTCCTCAAGAATGTTTCTTTGTCTTCTTACGCTGGCTATTTAGGAATTTAAAATTACTCTTTTAACCGAAATGCCTTTAAAATTGAAATTTTGACTCAATACACAATGTTTGCATTAACTGTCGGTGTAAACAGTTTACATGGCAGGAGAAACAAGAACACATAACAATGCAGAGTTAAACCAAGTGCTCGAATTAACTTAATATAAAAATCGTGATGTTTCCATGGGGGGGGGGGCGGAAGGGTTGACCCAGAAACTCTACGTAGAGAGCGGCTGAATTGCGATGAGGGTGGGTGGGAGGGGGGGAGGGGGGGTGCTACTCGACCTCACGAATAAGCCACCCGCTCAAAATTAATATTTTGGTCCTGGTTGTTTCGTTCCACTGACCAGCATTTTTACCCTCTCCTGAGGGCATTTAAGAGTCAACCACATTGCTGTGGTTCTGGAGTAGGCCAGACCGGGTAAGGATGGCAGATTTCCTTCCCTAAAAGACATTAGTGAACCAGATGGGTTTTTACAACAATTGACAAAGGTTTCATGATTACTGTAGATTTTTAATTACAGATAGAACTGTTGATGACTCCTTCCATCACTTTTGCTGATGATGGAGAGTAAACTGATGGGGCAGTAATTGGCAACTTGATGGGTTAGAGTCGTCCTGTTTCTTGTGTACAGGACACCTGGGCAATTTCCACTTTGATGGGTAGATGCTGGTGTCGTAGCTGCACTGGAACAGTTACTAAAATATTAGCACCAAAAGCACTGAAAGTAATATCAGCAAATGAGCCAAAGTCATTTCTTGCCTGGAAATAGTTTTCTTCTTGTGCACCAAGTCCTGAAACAATCCTGAAACACAGCATTCCACACTTCCATGGAAGAGGGTGAGTGGAATCCACATAAACTGCTTCAGCGGAATTGTGTATAATCAGCACTCGAGTCTGAAACCTAGATATATATATCCTTCTATTCCTCTGTCCGTCCTGTTTAGCAGCTTCTCTGTAAATGCATCTGTGCTATTTACTTCAACTACTCCCTGAGATTGTGAGGTCCACATTCTAAATATTGTCTGGCTGAAGAGGTTTATCCAGAATTCCCTCTCGGTTTTATCTGTGACGACCTTATATTCATGACCCTTACTTTTGGGTAAACTCACAAATGGAAATATTTTCACTACATCTACCCGATCAAACCCTTTCATAATCTGAAAGATTCCTGTTCAGCTGTGCTTCAGCTTAAAGGGCCACAGTTGTTCAATATTTCCTGAGAGATATAACATCACAGTTACAGCTTCATGCCAGCCAATCTATTTTTCTATTTATTCCAATGTTGAGATATGTCTTGAATTATATGGAGACCAGATCTGTTCACAGCACTCTGAGGGTGGTCTAACCAAAATTCCACACAAGTTTAGCATATATTCTCTGCTTTTTAATTCTAGCAATCAACCCCATTTTATCTTCTTTATATTCATAGTCAATGCTGCTTTATCTTTACCCCTCTCTAACAACCTTAAAAGCATGAATTATATATATATAATTTTTATATATTCAGGAATACACAAATTTCAAGGAAGAATTGTTCTTCACAGCGGGCTATCAATCGTTCTTCCAGTCAGTGAGACAGCTGAAGACTTGCTGCCCATCCCTGATCGCCGTTTACACCCAACTGCAGGTCTGGAGTCACATGTCAGCTGGAAGGGATAAGGACAGCAGCTTTCTCTCTCTGAAGGACATCAATGAGCCAGAAATCGATGGTGCGCCATGGTCACCATTCCTGAGACTAACTTTTTATTCCAGATTTTATTCATTGAATTTAACTCTCACATCTGGCAGGGTGGGATTTGAACGCTTGTCCCCAGATAATTAGCTTGGGCCCTTGGATTATTAGTCCCAGTGATATTATCACGACATCTCCCCCTGCTTGTCAAACACAATGAATGTTGTGAGTTTGCATTCCTAGATCTGAGCATTATGAGCAAAGGAATGTCACAGGTCTATCTTTACTGACACACATTATTGTACACTGAATTAGTAAATAACAGTTTTAAAAAAAAACTTCTGTTTTGGTAACTGGCAGTTGTCAACCAACAGTGCTGAGAGTTAAATGAGTAACAGCGAATTGGCAGGCAGGCTGGAAATTGGAGGTGAGGAACGCTGCAGAGAGCAGGCCAGCAGTCCTTGATAACAGAGAGATTAGAAGATCGGAAGCTCAGGGGATTTTGAGCAAAACTCCCAAGATTGCAAACATTTTGTTTCAGCCTTACGGATGACAAGAGGGGAACACGGAATCAATACCATAAGGAGCAAAGTTTGAGATTGAATAAAGACAATATTGATCTTAGCAATTGATGATACGGAGACAGTTAACATATCAGGAGAGGGGATGGATAGATGTACTTGGAAAATCTCCTAAAACATCTGCCACTCTATCTCAACTGACCTATCCCTTAACCTCATTTCCCAGTTCACTTTAACTAGTTCAGCCTCCATAGCCTCCTAAATGCCCTGATTTAAGTTTAAAACATCAGCCTTAGATCCACTCTTCCCTCCCTCAAATGGAATGTGAAAGTCAACCATATTATGATCATTACTACCTAGGGGCACCTTCACTGTTGGTCAGTAATTAATCCTGTCTCATTGCACATTACCAGACCTAGTACAGCCTGCTCTTAGATTGGTGTGAAAATGTGCTGCTGTAAGAAACTGTCCCGACAACATTTTACTATTGGCAAAAATGTGAGAAGAACTATTTGATCACAGAGAGGGTAAACACTGAGCTGGGCTTGTTTTTCATGTAATTCAATCAATCTAACTCCCCAGCGGGAGGCAATGGGAAGAAGTTACATGAACCTGAATAAATGCAAAGATAAATGAGTTTATAAAGCAGATGGGAAGAATGTGAACTGACTTGTAATTGAGTTGCTGCAGGCAAACTATCGTGTGGAAGATTTACTTAAACTGCAATCGAGAATTAAGGACTAGGGCAAATGGTTATTGGATTGCTTTCACGAGTATTACCAAGGCAGAAACTGCTCATCACCAAAGCTTTTGCAAATACAGATCTGAAATGTTGCTTGATCTTCAATAAATAGAACATCAGGAACTTTAAACATTTGGCTGCAAACAGAAGATTAGAAAACACGACCATGAAGGAACGAAGGTATTAAAATTACTTTCAGTTTGATTATAAAGGTTAAAATCAGCTCTGACATAAAATAAATGTGATACTTTAATCAATTTTGGAAGATGTAGTATCAGAAATCAATGTGCATCATTTGCATATTGTAGCTTTGCTCATTATTTTAACAAGCGTTCTTGGTTTGACAGATTTGTACTTCATTTACACTTTGAAGGAATCATTTTCAAGTAACAGAAATGGTTTTATATGAAAGTTCCTTGTCTGTCTTGGCAAAGACTGTGGTCTACATGGGACAATTATTGGAACCTGCCTGTAGGAAGTTAAAGCTGCATTAAGGCTTCCTGACTGCAATGAGGCAAAGTCAATGTGCTGAAGCTTGGCAGAGCAGCAAACGTTACTGATTAATCTGTCGAGCAGCTTTGAGGTAAGGTGTGGAACATGAGGGTTGCACTCAAGGGATTGAGGGACACAGTGTTCACAAGTATGCTGCGTCATGCAGTTGAAGGTGGTGGGCCGGGATTCTCCCCTACCCGGCGGGGCGGGGTGTCCCTGGCATGTTGGAGTGGTGTGAACCACTCCGGCGTCGGGCCGCCCCAAAAGTACGGAAGTCTCCGCACCTTTAGGGGCCAGGCCATCACATTGAGGGGCTAGGCCCGCGCCGGAGTGGTTCCCACTCCGCCGGCTGGCGTGAACGGCCTTTGGCGCCATGCCAGTCGGGGCTGAAAGGACTTCGCCGGCCGGCCTAAGTCCGCGCATGCGCCGGAGCGTCAGCGGCTCCTGACGCCATACTGGCGCATGCGCAGGGGAGGGGGTCTCTTCCGCCTCCGCCATGGTGAAGACCATGGCGGAGGCAGAAGAAAAAGAGTGCCCCCACGTCACAGGCCTGCCCGCCGATCGGTGGGCCCCGATCGCAGGCCAGGCCACCGTGGTGGCACGCCCCGGCGACAGATCGCCCCCCCCCCCCCCCCCCAAGGACCTCAGAGCCCGCCCGCGCCGCCAATCCCACTGGTCAGGTAGGTGTTTTGATTCCCGCCGGCGGGAGAGGCCTGTCAGCGGCAGGACTTCGGCCCATTACGGGCTGGAGAATCGCCGCAGGGGGCCCGCCGACTGGCGCGGCGCGATTCCCTGCCCCCGCCGAATCTCGTGGCGGGAGAATTCAGGATACGGCGGGAGCGGGATTTGCGTCGGCCCCGGGTGATTCTCCGACCCGTCGGGGGGTCGGCGAATCCCGCCTGTGGTTCTTTTAGTTAATGCTGCATCAACAATCCAGGATCCACCCTGCCCAACACTGAGGGTGGAGGGAACAATATGTTCGAGGGTTTCTGACCGGCATAAAGTAACGGTGGTTACGTGCCCTCCCTGCCCGTCATGGCGGGTGGCGATCCCTGCCAAAAACCAATGTGAAATTGTTTTGCATCCCGTTCAGCTCTTCCCTGAAAGCTGTGTTGCTCGTCACCTTAAAACTGCTGGATAATTGCCAGAGGGAATAAGAGGATCCTAGATTGGAAAAAAAACAATTGGAGATGCAGATGACAGGGGATCAAATACTCTGTGGCATCTCTGACTGGCTGAATCCCCGACCAGAACCTTCCCCCCACCCATCCGCAACCCCAGCGGGTTTCCACATCTGCCCAGAATAAACCGAGGTCAACGTGAGGCGAGATGCTAGAAATACCTTTGAGAATGTCTGGGGCGGCTGGCACAGGGCGGATGGAGGCTGCCAGCGATCAGACGCTGGAGCGCCACATGCAAGGGTGGGTGGGTGGAACATCTACATGGTCAATATTCTAACTTCAGGATCCTCCAGGAGGCTATTCGTCACCGGTGAGTCAGTTAATGTTTGGTGCATTTTAGATAGAGCCCCGGGATGTGATAACAAAGCCCAAATCCACACTGCCTGGCCCGCCAGACAACTGACTGCAGAATTAATTAGGTCAGAAATGTGCAGTTTGGCACCAAGTCCCACCGGCCTCCGGAGTGCAAACTTTCACTCTTCCTGTTCCCGGGATTTGGAAAATCCTGCCTGTTGTTCCAGAAATATTTTCATCTTTCCACCACCTGGGTAGCAGGGTAGCATTGTGGATAGCACAATCGCTTCACAGCTCCAGGGTCCCAGGTTCGATTCCCGGCTTGGGTCACTGTCTGTGCGGAGTCTGCACATCCTCCCTGTGTGTGCATGGGTTTCCTCCGGGTACTCCGGTTTCCTCCCACAGTACAAAGATGTGCAGGTTAGGTGGATTGGCTATGCTAAATTGCCCTTAGTGTCCAACATTGCCCTTAGTGTTGGGTGGGGTTACTGGGTTATGGGGATAGGGTGGAGGTGTTCACCTTGGGTAGGGTGCTCTTTCCAAGAGTCGGTGCAGACTCGATGGGCTGAATGGCCTCCTTCTGCACTGTAAATTCTATGACTCTGTGACCTTTAATGTGGATCAGGCGGCACTGACAACGCGGCAGTGAAAACATACACAGCCGCGTGTAATTCTGTAACACCTTCCACATACTGAAACATTACAGGAAATGAAGTAGACAAACGGGGGATCTTTCCACTCTCGTGCTGGGGAAAACTCGCATTCCAGCTCTCCAACTACACAGCTGGATTTTCTCTCCAGATAGTCTGACATTCTGAGCAGGAAACTCTAGGGTTGTGGTCCACGCCATTCCTGCTGGCGGCACAGGGTCCGATCGAGGCAGCAACGCCAGGGGCCCCCTTTTAAAGGATGCCCCCGATCTGCACTAAAAATATCTACTCCCTTTCCCCTCATCTCCCTTCTGACTGGCTTCTGCCTTATTTTGAAGTTGTGTTGCCTGCTTCTCAGCTCCCCAACCAAGGGAAACATCTTACTGATATCTACCCTGTCTATTCCTCTAAGTGTTTTGTAGGTTTCCGTTATAACCCGCAAGGGTCTCACGGGGTGTGAACAATTAACTTTCCCAGAATCTGCAGAATATGAGCTCCCCCGTTAAGGGGGATTTCGAAGCAATGTATCGTTTTATGGTATGTAAAGCCGACCAATTAGACATCGCCAAGGCAAACACAGTTGGGGTCTGCCGTGTGATGTATATATTACTTATTGTAAATAAACTAAGTTTCTTTGAACTACTTGGTGTGGACTCCTTTGTGGCTTTATAATGATCGCAATGCGATCACCTCTCATTCCTCAAAACTCTAAAGAATACAGGTTCAGTTTGCCCAATCTCTCTTCACAGTGCAGTCCTGCCAGCCCCGAAACACGACTGGTGAACATTGTTTCACTCTGGCGAGAATATCCTTTCTGAAGTAAGGACCCAAACTGCCCACAGTTCTCCAGGAACGGTCTAACCAAGCTGCCACACAACTGAAGCAAGACCTCACTTCTCCTGTACTCAAATCCTCTTGTGATAAAGGCCAGCATTCCACTATCTTTCCCAATAGCTTGAAATTATGTCTCCTATTATGGACTGGTGACATCAACCCTTGTCCTCTGGAGTGAATTTGGTGGATGTGTTGCCAATGATTTTTTTGATAAAATACTGCCAGCCAATAATATTTCCCAGGGCACTGACAATTCAGCAAATTAACCTTGCTGTCTAAATTTTCCTTCCAGTGATGATGAAAACTGGGAAATTGAGCCCGTGTTAGAGAGTGAGACAGAATGAAGTGGACAGTAATGTGTTAAACAGGTGTGAAACCTGGATCGATTTATAAATACCATGCATCAGTAACTGCCACCAAAATAATGATGAGATTATGGAGCCCTCCTTAATGAATCTGTAAGTTGTCCAGGAGATTGTGATTGGTGAATTCTTTCCAATTACTTGCTCCAACAACAACCCCTCAAGAGCAGCTCACCTTCAACCTCCTGATCAGACACAAAACCACATCGTCCACAAACTCCGACACTTTAGGAATGTCATTGGGTGGATTTCTCCCATCCAGCCCATGGCACCTTTGGTGAAGGGCAGATGTGGAGAATTCACCCAGAGCCAAAACGTCAGAAACCCACCGGCATAAACATCACGTTGCAATTCTCACAATGGCCGGTTGATGATGGATCCCTCTTCCCGCCTGCAGGTGGCGTGAACGTTATTTCCTTCATTTACATCTCCTGAATGTTCATTAAAACTCACCAGAATCCCATCAGGCCTTTCAATCTGGTGTCCCTCCAACATGAAATTACATCACTTTAAAACCAGATCGCTAAATATTCATGTGTTCAAGGCGGTCCTCAGTCACTTTGTGGCCTGTAACCTTCTGCCACAGAGCTACGCTGCTTTTGATGTGTCGTTCAACACTCTGCCAAGGGGATGGTGCCGGGTCAGTGGCCGCGCATGCGCACCTGGCTGCGTGCGGACCCAGCCTGCCACACATTGCCCCTCTGTAATCAGCCTTGCCACACCCAGAATGCCCCCCAACAGTGCCCCCAGTGCCAGCCGAAGACCCCCTGCCTGCGGATCTGCTCCCCCTCACCCCCCGACTGTGGTGATGCTGGACTCAGTCCGCAGCCACCACGCCGAGTTCACAAAAATAAAAAGGATAAATGTTCCACGCCATCGGGAACTCGGCCCATCGGGGGGCAGCATTGGGGGCGGGCCACAGCTGACGTTGTGAGGCCGTCTCAATGACGTGCAGGGTCGAGTACACTGTTATTGAGGGGCCGGAGCGGGGAGTCTCCGGCTGATTGCCGAACACGATTTTGGCAAGAATCCTGCCACTTGAATTAAAAGTCTAATGATGACCATGAAACCAATGCCAATTGTTGTAAAAACCCGTCTAGTTCACTAATGTCCTTTGGGCGAGGAAATCTGCCGTCCTTACCCGGTCTGGCCTACATGTGACTCCAGACCCACAGCAATGTGGTTGACTTTTACTGCCCCCTCAAGGGCAATTCGGGATGGACAATAAATGCTGGCACAGCCAGCAATGCCCACGTCCCGTGAATGAATTTAAAAAATAGACCAGTTCCTGCCTCAATCTCCACACCGAGCTGGTCTTCGTGGACAACACTGAGCTACAGGACCGAGCTGGTCTTCATGGACAACACTGAGTTGCTGGACCGAGCTGGTCTTCATGGACAACACTGAGCTCCAGTACCGAGCTGGTCTTCATGGACAACACTGAGCTGCAGGCCGAGCTGGTCTTCATGGACAACACTGAGCTACAGGACCGAGCTAGTCTTCATGGACAACAATGAGCTGCAGGCCGAGCTGGTCTTCATGGACAACACTGAGCTCCAGTACCGAGCTGGTCTTCATGGACAACACTGAGCTGCAGGCCGAGCTGGTCTTCATGGACAGCACTGAGCTACAGGACTGAGCTGGTCTTCATGGACAACACTGAGCTACAGGACCGAGCTGGTCTTCATGGACAACACTGAGCTACAGGACCGAGCTAGTCTTCATGGACAACACTGAGCTGCAGGCCGAGCTGGTCTTCATGGACAACACTGAGCTACAGGAACGAGCTGGTCTTCATGGACAACACTGAGCTACAGGACCGAGCTGGTCTTCATGGACAACACTGAGTTGCTGGACCGAGCTGGTCTTCATGGACAACGCTGAGCTGCAGGACCGAGCTGGTCTTCATGGACAACACTGAGCTACAGGATCGAGCTGGTCTTCATGGACAACACTGAGCTACAGGACCGAGCTGGTCTTCATGGACAACACTGAGCTGCTGGACCGAGCTAGTCTTCATGGACAACACTGAGCTGCAGGCCGAGCTGGTCTTCATGGACAACACTGAGCTACAGGACCGAGCTGGTCTTCATGGAAAACACTGAGTTGCTGGACCAAGCGAGTCTTCATGGACAACACTGAGCTACAGGACCGAGCTAGTCTTCATGGACAACACTGAGCTACAGGACCGAGCTGGTCTTCATGGACAACACTGAGCTACAGGACCGAGCTGGTCTTCATGGACAACACTGAGCTGCAGGCCGAGCTGGTCTTCATGGACAACACTGAGCTACAGGACCGAGCTAGTCTTCATGGACAACACTGAGCTGCAGGCCGAGCTGGTCTTCATGGACAACACTGAGCTACAGGCCCGAGCTGGTCTTCATGGACAACACTGAGCTGCTGGACCGAGCTAGTCTTCATGGACAACACTGAGCTGCAGGCCGAGCTGGTCTTCATGGACAACACTGAGCTACAGGACCGAGCTGGTCTTCATGGACAACACTGAGCTGCAGGACCGAGCTGGTCTTCATGGACAACACTGAGCTACAGGACCGAGCTGGTCTTCATGGACAACACTGAGCTGCAGGACTGAGCTGGTCTTCATGGAAAACACTGAGTTGCTGGACCGAGCTGGTCTTCATGGACAACACTGAGCTACAGGACCGAGCTGGTCTTCATGGACAACACTGAGCTGCAGGACCGAGCTGGTCTTCATGGACAACACTGAGCTACAGGACCGAGCTGGTCTTCATGGACAACACTGAGCTACAGGACCGAGCTGGTCTTCATGGACAACACTGAGCTACAGGACCGAGCTGGTCTTCATGGACAACACTGAGTTGCTGGACCCACGGACACTCCTGTGTCATTGTCTCAGACGAGTGACACAGTAAATATAGCAACGGGAACTTTGAACCCTCTGGCTGACGGCGGTTGGACGAATCAGCTGTCGACGCACCAGGTGATTCAGAGGGGAACTCACCTGTGCATAATTAATGAGGTTCCAAATGTTGAATCCCGTACGGGATGCCATCATAATGTCCAGGCGCCCCTGGAACTGCCCACAATCGCACTTTGTCTCAAAATGGGAGAATTCACCCATTGTGCTTCGCTTGGTTCCCCAAATAAATTAAGTCAACCAAAGTGAGGGATAAATTAAAATGCAGCATCTTAAGGGACACTGCATCAAATTAAATGGAATTGCAAAGAAGACTTAAAGCATCGAAACAAAATGTGATTGAAGGGGTTGATGGAACACCTCATTCCCTGTATTGCCCACCAGGCATGGAAGGCTTCGATGGTGCTGGCAGATGCTGTGTGATCCATTTCCAGGTACATACAGCAGCAACCATAGCCACAGAAGAGGGGGAGATAGTCAAGACCATTCAGTAAGTTTGGTCCTGTTATTGTTGATGCGCTGCATTATTACCAGTTGAACACACCACAAAAAGTTAAATCCAGTTAATAAAAATATAAGGATCTTCTTAATGAGGTGTTGATGTTTCTGCATCACTGCTCAACTTCTCTGAATCAGACAGGAAACAATTGAAATGATGGAGCAGATAGAAAATTGTACTTTCAGATTTTTAGGAATGCTTTTTCTGATTTTTCATTCACTTTTGCTGCCTATCACTTTTGTTTCTCACTCTTAATCTTTCTCTTTATTTCTCCTTCTTTTCTGTTTGACACTAACTCACCGAAAATCTGTTTCTTTCTCGTTCCTTAAAACTCATTGGTCATGGATAGGGACATATTAGGTGCAAGACAAGCCTCAAATCTTGTCACCTAATAATGTTAAGTGCAGGCAACTGCTCACAGATTATTGAACCCTGTCTTGGAGGTCATTGTCAGGGATTGCTACAAGAATTTTACCCTATTTCTCTTCCTTCAGGTTTGTCTGAAGATGACCAGGTTAGAGGATCTGTCTAATTGTGTTCAGTACAGTAGAACAGTGGACGCTCTACTAGATTAGAAATCCCAGACTTGGAATAATGGTCCAAAAAATATCTTGTCAAATTCTACCAACAGTTGTGAAATGTATATTTGTTAATAAGCGAAAATCCTGAAACTTGCAGCTTGTTGGAAGATTACAAATGCCCTACAGGGAAGAAACCCTGCTGCCCTACCTCATTTGACGTCCCGGTGACTCCAGACCCACAACACTGTGGTTCACCCACTCAAGTGGACCATTTTGAACCTTAAACTAATATTTAATGGCCGGGATTCTCCCTTCTGGGGACTAAGTCCCCAGGCCAGCGGGAAAACCGGCGCCAACGATGCCGGCATCAACGGCCCCCCAAAGTGAGGAATTCCCACCTTTCTAGGGGGCGAGGTGGTCGCCGGAGGGGTCGGCGCTGCTCCAGCCGGCGCCGAAGGGACGCACGAGTTTGCGCATGTGCGGAATAGCCAGCATGAACTCACGCATGCATGGAACGGCCGGCGTGATTCTGTGAATGTGCAGACCGGCAGGGCGTATTTTCGCGCCTTCGCGGGGAGTTCTCTTCTCCGTGCCAGCCCCCGAGCAATATGACAGAGCCCTATAGGGGCCCGGCGCAGAAGGAAGAAGTGCCCCCACGGAACAAGACCGCCTGCACATCGGTCGGCCCCGATCGTGGGCTCCCCCCCAGGGTCGGATCCCCCCGCAACCCCCAACCCCGAGGACTGGCCAAAAATGGATGGCCACTCGGCCCATCAGGGCCCGGGGAATCGCCGGGGGTGAGGGGGAGGCGCGTTGCTGTCAATGGCCCCCGACCACCGTGGCGGGAATCCCGCTGGCCCCCGAAAAACGGCGGCGGAGAATACGGCAGCCGGCTTGGGGCAGGATTTGTGCCTCCCCGCGGGGCTTCTCCGACCTTGACCGGGGGGGGGGGGGGGGGGGGGGGGTCGCAGACTCCTGTTCAATATGTTTAAAAGCTGTCTGCAAAAGGCTGCAAAAGGTGGCAGCCTGTGTAATGCCTGACTTATTCTGTGATTTATACACCCTCCTCTCAAGAGGAAACGGAAGAACCACCACCCCCCAGTGTTGAATCAATGCCTTTTCCTGAAAGTAATTCAAGTAGGTTAATTTCAAATTAATTGGTTCATTCAAACACAAAGACACTGGTTGTCTCAAACAGTCATGGTGCAATATGAAAACATAGGACGTGTAATCAAAACACAATCCGTTATTTGCGAAAATGACTTAGAACTTGCAGAAGTCACATGATGCGGTAACCATTCAGTTGTCTGCTCTGCATTCAGCAAAAACTGTTTACAGCAAGAGAACTCGACGGAAAGCTATTGAACCAGCTGCAATTTCTTGAAATTGGGAGAAGGACTACCTCCCAACCTCTTTCAACTTTGAGCTCACCTGAGAACCAACCTCCTGGAAATTCAACTGCAAGAAACCTTGCAGCTTACTGACAATTATTTAGTTTACCAAACTTTCACTTCAACTTTAAAGCATCACCTCCATATAAGAAACTGCAGGCCTGCCATGAAAGAAACTAGGTAATTAAAAATTGCAACCTTATTATTTTATCTTCAACTGTATCTAATCTTTGCGGGTTTGCAAGATTGCACAGTAAACTCTGAGGCAAGTGTGTGTTAATACATAACCTCCATTATTTTTAAACTCACCCGAAGGCTAAGAAAACATACATCTCTGACACAAACACACTGATTATGGGCACAGAAACATAGAAAATAGGAGCAGGTGGAGACCATTCGGCCCTTCTAGGAGCTCCGTGATTCATTATGATCATGGCTGATCATCCAACTCAATAGCCTGTTCCCATCTTCACCCCATATCCTTTGATTCCTTTCGCCCCCAAAAGCTATATCTAACTGCTTCTTGAAAACATATAAAACAGTTGAGGCCAAAATTTTGTGTGGTAATGAATTTCACAGACTCACCACTCTCCTAATCCGTGTCCTAAATGATCTACTCCATATTCTCAGACTGTGACCCCTGGTTCTGGTAAAGGAGTTGTGGGAGGGGCCTGGAACAAGGAATGTTCCACATACCCCATAAAAAGGCAAGCGTAGCTAGGACCCATGCAGGTACTCATTGCGACACCTTTGATTTGGAGAAAATGGGACGAGTTAAATAGAAGTTGTCGAGAGATAGAACGAGTTCAGCCAGGCGGAGGAGAGTGGTGGTGGATGGGAATTGTCCAGGTCTCTTTTCGAGAAAGAAGTGAAGAGCTCTCAGGCCATCCTGGTGTGGGATGGAGGTGTAGAGAGATTGCACATCCATGGTGAATGGATGCCTCTTGTATGCCTCTTCCTTGGATCTAATACTACCTGTAATTTCCCTTGTAAACCATGGTTTGGCCACCTGTCCCATTTTAATTTTGTGCCAGACAGGAGTAAACAATTGTGGCAGATCATCAATGTGCTTTGAATGTTTGCCATTGTCTAGTCACTGTCATCCCTTTAAGTAACGTTCCCCAATCAATCACAGCCATTGTAGTTTCCGTTATTAGGATTCAGGATCCTAGTCTCAGAATGTTAAGAATGTGGCTGACCAACACCCTGTCAAAAGCAATTTATCAATGGCCAATCATTGTTGGCCTTACCAGTAATGCCCGTATTCTGAGAGTTAATAAAGCAAAACTTCATTACACATTGTAACCTGTACTATGATTGCCATGAAGATCAGCATAAGTAATGATCCCGAAAAAATATACTCCCTCATCCCGCTCCGTTTGGCCCACCACCCTCTCTGTTCTCCTCCCCAATCCCCAACCCACACAGTCTCCCCTCACCCAAGTCCTCTCCCTTAAATCCTCCCCTCCAGTTCCTCCTCTGTATTGCTTCCTTTCAAACCACCCCCAGCCCAAACACAAAAACCAAAACTAATTCTAGTTCAATTGCTGGCGTCTCAGTATGAAAAGAAATTGAAGACTGAAATCAATCCTTCTGATTTTCCATTTTGCTCTTAACTAACAGCTGTGAGTGGGAATAAAATAGAGAAAGAAGCTACTGCCTTCTGGTCTGGTATTTTCTTCACTGTCTCTCCAAAATATCAGCAACCTAATCTGCTCCTGTAAATTTGCAGAACATTCTGGACATGACAATTATTATTCCAGTGCTAATTTCTTACTGCCATACTTTTAGCTTTAATTCTTCTGATCAATAATCTCTCTCACTGCAGTTACTTTGTGAATCCATTAGAATTGAAACATAATGAAGAGAGTACTGTGACTGTTCCTGTTGTTAATTGGGAAGATGAAAACAGTAAAATATTTATCTTATTTCACCTATTTGATTAAAAATGCACCAGTCACATGTGAGAATGTCTAGGTCAGACCACACTGCATAATATGTGCACTCTCCCCCCCCCCCCCCCCCCCCCCTCCCCCACACCCACTCTCCACCCCCCACCCACTGATCTGCCAGCTGGAGATCAATGCTATGGTGATCTCAGGCCCCCACCTATCTGTGTGTCTGCTGTTGGGTTGGTCATGTTAGGCAGGACTCAGTTACAGGCCGATGGCTCTTAAGAGTCACAGACTTTTACAGCACGGAAAGAGGCCCATCGCATCCAGTCCAACCATCAAACACCTAACTATTCTAATCCAATTTTCCAGCACTCGTCCTGTCGCCTTGTATACCATGGCAGTTCAAGTGCTCATCTAAATACTTCTTAAAAGTTGAGAGGGTTCCCGCCTGTACCACCCTTTCGGGGACCGAGTTCCAGATTCCCACCACGCCCTGTGTCAAAGACTTTGCGTTCTCCCAGTGTGTTGCCCATTTCTGGATTTGTATTAACAGCATTCCTGCCTGATCGCTACACCCTACTCTACGCCCCCACCATTAAAATGGGGGCTGGTGTCTCTGGTCCTAATTTAATTTACATAGAGAGGTGACCTTTGACTTCTACCCAAAACACATACGTGGTGAAGTCACCGCGATAACCATCTATTCTTGCTGGCGTTCAGCCTAAACCACCTGCAAGAAGTTGCTGATCACCAGAAGCTCATGTTGTGGGATTCTGGAAGCTGACCATCTCTGATCTAATCCAGTGACAGATAGATCAGAGGGATGGAGAGGGGGGCAGATCTAATCCAGTGACAGATAGATCAGCGGGATGGAGAGGGGGGCAGATCTAATCCAGTGACAGATAGATCAGAGGGATGGAGAGGGGGGCAGATCTAATCCAGTGACAGATAGATCAGAGGGATGGAGAGGGGGGCAGATCTAATCCAGTGACAGATAGATCAGAGGGATGGAGAGGGGGGCAGATCTAAGGCAGATAGATCAGAGGGATGGAGAGGGGGGCAGATCTAATCCAGTGACAGATAGATCAGCGGGATGGAGAGGGGGGCAGATCTAATCCAGTGACAGATAGATCAGCGGGATGGAGAGGGGGGCAGATCTAATCCAGTGACAGATAGATCAGCGGGATGGAGAGAGGGCGGAAATACGCAATTCACAGAGATTTCGGGCGGCTTTGTAACAGGACAGTTATGGTCCACACAGGTTGTTCAACTCATCAGCACCAAGTAGATTAAATTAATACACTGGGCATTGTATGGGCCTAACTAGGAGTTAAACAGTGGGTGATGGACAATCCACTAATCAAATTAAATTTACGAAGCACTCTGACTATTTTATTGTAATACTACATCAGCAAATAAATGGAGCCAAAGGGAGGTAGTTGCTGAATCAATTTAATGATGTAATGTTTCTTGCCCCATTCCTTTTACTGTGCACGTTATTAATGATGTGATAGTGTTTCTCCAAGATAGTTAATTTAGTATGCTGATTTAGCCCAACACAGCTTCCTTCCCAACTAAAACACCACATTCTGCATGGTGCAGTGTGCATGTTATTCAGCATCAAAGTGAAGTTGCAAGGAAATTGTAGCACATTCCCCAGTGCACATGCTGCTCCCATCCCATCACCCTACCCTGTCAATTTTCCACTAACCAGCTCCATTTCTGCCACCCCTTCATGCCCCTCACTGCCCCTAATTCCTAATGAATTACTCACACGGCCTCCCATTCAGAGCTGGTTTAGCTCAGTGGGCTAGACAGCACAAGCCCAGCAGCGCATGTTCAATTCCCGTACCAGCTGAGAATTCTGAATTCTCCCTTGGTGTACCCGAACAGGCGCCGGAGTGTGGCGACTAGGGGCTTTTCACAGTAACTTCAGTGCAATGTAAGCCTACTTGTGACAATAAAGATTTTTATTATTTCCCTGGCTCTGTTGTCACTCACCTTTAATCCATCTCCCAATCCCACCTGCTTCTTCCAAATCCAAGTACTAAGAGGCAAGGAGCCCACTCAAATCAACACATTCCCTGCCTTCTCTCTCCCTCTCTTCCTGTTCCTCTCAAAAAGAATCCAATGCCCCCATTGTGTGTCTCTCTCCCTTTCACTGTTCTCCTGGTGATAGATTTGAAATCATAGTTTAAACGTTTCAAATGGCCAGTCCAAAGTTTTTTTTTTAATAAATTTAGATTAGCCAATTATTTTTTCCAATTAAGGGGCAATTTAGCGTGGCCAATCCACCTACTCTGCACATTTTTGGGTTGTGGGGGCGAAACCCACGCAGACACAGGGAGAACGTGCAAACTCCACACGGACAGTGACCCAGAGCCGGGATCGAACCTGGGACCTCAGCGCCGTGAGGCGGTTGTGCTAACCACTAGGCCACCGTGCTGCCCGGCCAGTCCAAAGTTGAGATAATTCTCTGATTTCAAGTTCAAGCAGTTTATTTCCTTTGAGAAGCTCATGAACAATAATCAAAGAATGACATCTGGATTAAGGTCAGTTATCCCTTTCTCCAACCCTCTTGCAGATATCATTTTACCCTGAGCTCTCTGGCAGAGAGATTCAGCAATGTGGTAGAACGCTAATATTACAAATGCTTCAAAATTATTCATTGGCTTTAATGACGAGTAACGTCAGGCGAGTTTAAAACCAACATTGGTCCCAATCCCAAGTTTCCCAACTGGTGGGATCAGTGTGCATTATCCATGGGCTTCCCACCGTAGAGTTTGGATAATGTTACCTCTCCTTCTGTCTCTTATTTTCAAACATTTTCCAAACCGGAGTGTGTAAGTCTGCAATCAGAACATTGTCATTATTTTTCACTCATGGGCTGACAAATGCATCTCGAAACATATAAAAAAAAGCTTCCCTTCTCCTTTTGCAAGATTGTTTGAGTGAAAGTTATTGGGAATCCTGGGAAATATCTGCACAGACTCAAAGTACACAACTCAAATCAGGGTCCGCTCTGTTTAATTTACCCAATTGAAACCTATCTGTGCCATAGCTCATCAAAATCACAATTTTGTTAACTTTATAAAGTTGTCTTTGATGGTACATTTGACTTCAGAGGGAAACCCTGTAAAGTAAATCTGGCACCACCCAACAAGAATCTGAGAAAGCATCATTGTACACGGACATTGTGTGAATGCACAGCCAGACTCAGGTTTGGGGACTAGCAGCTTAACCATGCACCATCGAGTTTAACAGTGCCCACATATACTGAGGCCAATTGCTTCCCTAAGTTTGGTCTTCTAAAGACTTAAAAGTCTAAACTAGTGTAACTAGTGCAAATGATAACATTCTAGTTATCAAATCTGCTTGCAAGCATAAGTAGAACAATCTGAAATCTCATTTTTGATTATCTCGCTCAAACATCAAACCTGACCTTGATCAAAGCATAATTGCAGAAAATCCTATGTGGCTCTGAATATTAATTCTGAACACGTTGCAAGGGAGGGAGAGAGAAAACAGGAAACGACTGACCTGCTGGCCTTACACCAGTAGTCGGGAAAGTTGGAATCTGTCATAAAGGGTGTAATAAATAGACTCCAGGATAATGGTCTGATTGACGTGGATTTATGACTGGGAAATCAAGTTTGACGAATTTGTTGCCTTTTTTTGAGAATGTTATCAACAATATTGAAAAAGGAAAGTCAGTAGATATATATACATGGCTTTTCAGACGGTTTTGATAAAGTCCCCCACAGGAGGTTGTTTAGCAAAATTAACTCACATGGGATAGGAGGTAATCTACCGGCATGGATAAAGGATTAGTTAACAGGCAGAAAACAGTGAGTAGAAATAAATGGGTCATTTTCACGTTGGGAGGTTGTGACCAGTGGCGGAACTCAGGGATTCAGCATTTGGGACCCAGCTGTTCAAAATATGTATGAATGATTTGGATGTGGGGAGGAAAGGTAATGTTTCCACGGTTACAGATAATAGAAAGCTAGATGGGATTGTGTGTTGTTGGAAAGATTCAATGTGTTTCAAGAGGAATTATACAGTGAGAACCTGGCAGATGGAATATAATGTGGAAAATGTGAGATCATCCAATTTAGTAGGAAGAAGAGATGCACAGAGTATTTCTTAAATGGTAAGAGATTAGAAAGCGTAGATGCACAAAAGGACCTAGGTGACCTTGTCAATAAGTCATTTGAGGATAATATGCAGGTGCAGCAACTATTAAGGAAAACTGATGGAATGTTAGTCTTTCTCACAGGAGGATTTGAGTACAGGAGAAGCAAAATCGTACTTTGATTGTATAGAACCTTGGTTAGACTGTACCTGGAGTACTGTGTGCAGTTAGTTACCTTAGCTTTGGAAGAATACTACTGCCATAGAGGGAGTTTACCAGACTCCACCCAGGGATGGTGAGAGTGTCTTATGAAGAGAGATTGGGGAAACTGGACATGTATTTTCTAATGTTTCAAAGAATGAGAGCTAATTTCATTGAAACCGATAAAATACTTATAATAGTCAGGGTAGACCAGACAACAAAAACAGAAAATTCTGGAAAATCTCAGCAGATCTGACAGAATCTGTGGAGAGAGAACACAGCTAACGTATTGAGTCTGGATGACTCTTCGTCAAAATATTTCCCCTGGTTGTGGAGTCTAAAACCAGGAGGCGCAATTTCAAAATAATGAGAAAGTTTAGACTTAGAACCGAGATGAGGAAAATTTCCTTTACTCAGAGGTTGTGAATCTTTGGAATTCTCTATCGCAGAGGCTGTGGAAGCTCAGGCACTGGGTATGTTCAAAGAGGTTGACAGGTTTCTAAACACCAATGACATAGAGGGATATGGGACTAGTGTGGGGATAAGGCATTGAAGTAGGTTATCAACCATGAATCGTATTGAATGTTGGAGCAGGTTCGATGGGCAGAATGGCCGACTCTCATTCCCATGTTCCTATGAGATTGAGTAAAAAAATTAGATCACAAAATGGAAACCAAACAATCCACGAGACCACAAATGTCACGTTCCCCTGGGTCTCTATTAGAAAAACATAAATAATTAAACAAAATCAATGCAAATAATTAGCAATGTACAGCATTAATATAATGCATTGAATGTGTTACCCTCATTCGATTCCCAGAATATTAGCAAATATGTTACCAGAGTCCAGGTAAACATTATTTAACTTGTTATCATTTATCCTTTGCTCTGCAGAGAATGTTGATCCTTTCATGTTTTAGTTAGTCGGAAGGCCTAGAAATCCTCTTGAGGGAAAGAAAAACCTTTTTTTTTACAAGGTCTAATGTGCTCCACAAATTTCCTTTATTTCACAGACGATCTACTTCACAACCACTTTGTAGAAATTCTGAGCCAAGGTAACACTGCAAACCCAAACATCGCAGAAAAAAGCATCTCTCCGGAATTCTCTATTTCCCTCTCAGGGGTCAAACACACACAAATTACAGCAGTTAGCAGCACCTCACAATCCTTCCAGCAAAACAAATCAGCAATAGGTACAGGCAAGAAATGATACATTTATATCTCCCCCACTTCACAAAATGGAAACATCTTTCACCAGAGGGACCACTTTCCTGTAGGATTCTTTCTCCAGTTAAAAATGCTGCTTCTTTATTGTTTGATCTAAAGCGGTTTCTGGATCTTTCAGACCGAGGAGACGTAGACAATAATTGGCAGTTTTGTCTCTTCTGTCAACTCATAACTTCTACTCGTCACCAATCAAAACTATTCTTTATTTATTGATGCTTGAGCCTCAATCTCCTCGATTATGTTTTAGCCATAAACCCTTTGCTACTGTTTTTCAAAATGCATTCGTATGCATGATGCAGGAAATGTCTGGATCTAATTACATCTTTGATCATTGATCATTCTAAATAGTGAACTTCCGAAGATGAATGGTCAGTCGATTGACAATAGAATGGATCAGTTATTAATCTGTCAAGAACATTCAATGTTTATGTTTAGATTTCTCTCCTGAAATAACATCGGGAATCAACCTTTTCCAAATATTATGATTTCCAATGTAAATGCGGAATGGTGGCACAGTGGTTAGCACTGCTGCCTCACAGCACCAGGGTCCTGGGTTGAATTTCGGCCTCAGGTAACTGTCTGTGCAGAGTCTGCACGTTCTCCACAAGTGTTTCCTCCGGTGCTCCAGTTTCCTTCCACAGTCCAAAGATGTGCAGGTTAGGTGGATTGGCCGTGATAAATTGCCTCTTAGTGTCTAAAAGATGAGGTGGGTTACTTGGTTATGGGAATAAGGTGGAGGGGTGGGCTAAGGTAAGGTGCTCTTTCCAAGGGCCGGTGCAGACACGATGGGCCGAATGGCCTCCTTCTGCACTGTAAATTCTATGAATCTATGATTTACCCAGCTGTTTCTGTTAAAATCCTCGTGTTCTAATCTACAGAATGAAGGATCTGGTCCGAGACCCACAGCCAGCTGGGAATTTTATTGTGAAGCTGAGTGCGGGAAACTATTTAAGATGATAGTGTGAAACAAAGATGGTAATTTCCTTGGATTCACAGGGTGAAAACTGTTGTTATCTCAGGGCAACCACCTGAATGTCTGACCTAACAGCATGAAACAATCAGAGATCATGTAAATTGTACTCCATGTTTGCGATTGTCCCAAAGTTAAAACAACTCCAAGGTGCCAAACATGTTCTCAGTTTAAAGTCCATGTCACCCCTTCCATTCAACCTCCTTACATCTCAAAAACACATCTAAATCAAGCTTCACTTTTCCTCTGGGCATGTGTAAGCTCACTGTTCTAATTGGTCAAATGTAACTTAGCTGAAAAAATATGATCAAGTTTTTTCTGCTCCTCCAATGATAATTTACTCTAAACTCTTTCTCGTAACTTCAAAACGTTTACCTTCCCGTTTCTTGCCTATCGTGATGGGTTCACAAAGAAAAATTACTTTTTTTCACTTTTCTTCCTCAATCTAATCTCGGTAAAAACATTTGGGCATGATTCTCCGTTTGGGAGACTATTGTTCTCCTGTCGGATCGCATCACAACTGTTTGCACTCCCACTGAGGCACAAATCTCAGGAAGCGAGTCACAGTTCTTTGCTGTTCAAAGTGGGTCGGTGAAGACTCGATGGGCCGAATGGCCTCCTTCTGCACTGCATGTTCTATGTTCTAAATCTCTGCATGCCAAGGATTGTGAGGGATTCCATCAGACCATAAGACATAGGAGCAGAATTAGGTCTCTCGACCCGTCGAGTCTGCTCCGCCATTCAATCATGGCTGATATTTTTCTCTTCCCCATTCTCCTGCCTTCTCCCCATAACCCCTGATCCCCTGATTGATCAAGAACCTATCTATCTCAGTCTTAAAGACACTCAGTGATTTGGCCCCCACAGCCTTCTGAGGCAAAGAGTTCCACAGATTCACCACCCTCTGGCTGAAGAAATTCCTCCTCATCTCGGTTTTAAAGGATGGTCCCTTTAGTCTGAGATTGTGTCCTCCGCTTCTAGTTTTTTCTACAAGTGGAAACATCCTCTCCACGTCCACTCTATCCAGGCCTCGCAGTATCCTGTAATTTTCTCAGGTAATCCCACTATTGGGCCATCATTTTGAGTGGGCGGCCGATAGCGAGGTCCTGTGGCTGCCTGCCCCCCCACAATGCAATTCACACCCCTTCTCCGCGGAGAGTCACACAGGCCTGAAGAATATGATGCCCGGTCCGTTAACATGATGAGAATGGGTCTTAACGATCCATTTCCGACCTCCCATTGGCACAGGATACAAACCTCAATCCCAACACCAGCTGGGAACAGGAGCATCGAAATGGGATCAGCGCCGTTTTTTGCCCGATGCTGGATTTTATGCCCAATCGCAAATCGTGCATCGCGAAATGGATAATCCAGCCCATTGCGGTCAATGTTTGAACATTATCCCCTAACACTTTCTTTGTCCCTCGATTCCATCCTCAAAGTGTGCACCACGAAACATACCCATATTGTTTACCATTTTGTTAATTGCTCCTTCATGTGTGGTCATTCCATTTGGAAGAAAGGTGATTATTTTATCCTTCAAACTCATACGCAATACCCTTTCTTTCTAAAGTTTTGTCAGCTACTGTTTACTCTCAAACCCCAGTCTCAGTATTATTGTTTGGACAATGGTACACTCTCGGAGGAAGAGGTCCCATCTACTCTGTCAGTGGTTGGAAAATATCCCATTGCACAGTTTGTAAAGTAGCAGGAAAGTTCCCCTTGTTGTCCTGGTCACTAAAGCAGATTCTCTGCTTATTATCATGTTACTGTTTATGGGGTCTTGCTCTGTACAAATTGGCTGACACGTTTCCGACAACAAGATATTTCTGAGAACAAAATATTTCATTGGTTGCGAAATGCTTTGGAATTTTGTGAGGTATGAAAGGTGCAATTGAAATCAAAGTTATTTCTTTCTCACTTCTGGTCCATTGACTGCAGAGATGGGGGGGGGCAGCACAGTGGCGCATTGGTTAGTACTGCTGCCTCACGGTGCCGAGGTCCCAGGTTCGATCCCGGCTCTGGGTCACTGTCCGTGTGGAGTTTGCACATTCTCCCCGTGTCTGCGTGGGTTTCTCCCCCACAACCCAAAGATGTGCAGAGTAGGTGGATTGGCCACGCTAAATTGCCTCTTAATAGAAAAAATGAACTGGGTACTTGAAATTTATTTTAAAAAAGAGATAAGCACTTTGGACACACTGGCCGGAATTCTCCATCATTCCTGTCGGTGGGATATTCCAGTCCTACCGCCGGCGAATCCCCATTGGGTGTTTCGTGACGGCAGGGGTGCATACAACGGGAAATCACGTCGACAGAAGCCAGATCCTACCGGCCAATGACAAGCCACAATTGCTGTCAGAAAGATACTCCGGCAGTGCCTGGAAAATCCCACCGACTCTGCACCAAAGAACTGGAAACTCATGGGAATGAGAGATGGGATCGTTATTTGAAGCCAAGTAAAGATCCTTACCGGAGAAAACACATTCATTGGGCGGGGGATCTACCAGTCATATTACACCAGAAAAACAGCACGGCACAGCCGCTCAATGCCGGAAGATTCCACTTCCGGGATCTGCCCAGCTCGCCATGCCTCGTGAGATCTAACGCAATCTCACGTGACGTCGCAATGTGAATCCCGCCCATTGTGGGCAGGATCACTCTCTGGCAAATCTGCACATTTGAGTGAGACAGTGGGCGGAATTCCCCGCTCCCACGATGAATCAGGAAGGCCGTCATCAACTCGGCCGAGTTTC
>NC_052150.1:5703966-5808552 GCF_902713615.1 Scyliorhinus canicula
GTTTGCTTGATGTTTCACAGAGAGGTTTGGTGGCTTGTATGGTTGAACATTGTTTCGTTCGTTGTCTTAGCCGCAAAGAATCAGAGGTGGCACAGGTCTAGTTCGTATAACATGGTGCAAGGGGTTTATTTACGAGATGCTGCTCAAACAGGGGAGAATGGTCAACTCCTCAAACACCTACAAAATGCTCCAATGACATTGTCTCGTAACATGTGACATTACACCAGCCAATTACTCTGACACGTAACAAACTGCTTATTGATAACCCTTAGCTATGTACATATCCCATGTACTGTCTCCATGTTTGATCCTTCCAGACTCTTCTCCATGAACAGTCTACTATCATGTGACTCTCTATATCACACCCTGGGCAGTACTGTCCCGTAGTAACACTTGCTCTTCCAAACATCCTTACGCTACAAAGGGTGCTTATCCTTGGTGTCCCGACTAATCTGTGTCTCTCAAGTAAAATCCCAAAAACATATTGGCCAGAATTTAGTTTCTATGACAGTGACCCCTCACCCCTGACTGGTTGAAGAACTGTCGGGAGCCCTGTGTCACATGCCGAGGGGAGGCCTGAGGCGATTTAACTTCCCTTGAGCACTTAAGAGGCCTGCATTGGGCCTTCCATGGGATCAAGGACCCCTGGGGGGTGGAAACACTGCTTCCTGAGAGCTCCCGGAGGACAGTGAATCTCCAGTGCCAGCAGCATCAGATGGAGCAGTTGTTGCTGCCAGTAATATGCCTAGGCCTACCCAGAGGATTGACGCTAGATCCCTGGACTAAGGTGAGTAGGACGGGATGGGGGTGTTGAGGGGAGGGGTAGCAGAAATGGGAGGCAGACGGTGTCAGACGTATGGGCAATGGCGTGGCTTTCAGCAGCAGCATCTCCCTTCTCAATGCCAGGCCACTGTCTCAGAAACTGAGTGTCTGTCACAAAGGAGCCCCCTTTCACCACCTGGGCAGCCTTCAGGAGTCACAGGAAAACCGTGCGAGTTCCATTGAGTCCCTGAGCCATCATTGGGCTCAGAGGTCACGGTGCGGCATGGTAGCACAGTGGTTGGCATTGTTGCTTCACAGCCAGAGTCCCAGGTTCGATTCCCGGCTTGGTCACTGTCTGTGCGGAGTCTGCACGTTCTCCCCGTGTCTGCGTGGGTTTCCTCCGGGTGCTCCGGTTTCTTCCCACAAGTCCCGAAAGACATGCTTGTTAGGTTGTATTGAACATTCTGATTTCTCCCTCAGTGTACCCGAACAGGTGCCGGAGTGTGGCCACTAGGGGCTTTTCACAGTCACTTCATTGCAGTGTTAATCTTAGCCTACTTGTGACAATAATAAAGATGATTATAATTGGTGTCAAGTGGCTCGTGTGTGAAGCTAATTGACAATCTGCTGTCAGAGATAGGGGGTTCCCGCGTCAGGCGCTTCCTGCCCCCAACTTAACTGAGGACAGTTTTCCTGACACCCGGAATCCAGCACAGGTACTCCTGTTTCATTCACCTGACCTCCCCACCTTGGCATCACGCCCACACTGACAGGCTCAAATAAATTCCTGCCATGCTCTCTGTGTGGGAGCTTTGTGTGCAAAGTTTGGTTGCCTCTCTTCCTATAGCAAGAGTTATTGCTGGGGGAAAGGCAATTATGTTGCGATGAGGCAAGACTTAGGATGCATCGCCTGAAGAGGAAAACTGCAGGGGATGGACACAATGGAAATGTGGAGCATGTTCAAGGAACAGTTACTGCGTGTCCTTGATAAGTATGTACCTGTTAGGCAGGGAGGAAGTGGTCGAGCGAGGGAACCATGGGTTACTAAAGCAGTTGAATCACTTGTCAAGAGGAAGAAGGAGGCTTATGTGAAGATGAGACGTGATGGTTCAGTTGGGTCGCTTGACAGTTACAAGTTAGCTAGGAAGGCTCTAAAGAGAGAGCTAAGAAGAGCCAAGCGAGGACATGAGAAGTCTTTGGCAGGTAGGATCAAGGATAACCCTAAAGCTTTCTATAGGTATGTCAGGAATAAAAGAATGACTAAGGTAAGAGTAGGGCCAGTCAAGGACAGTAGTGGGAGGTTGTGCGTAGAGTCCGAGGAGATAGGAGAGGTGCTAAATGAGTATTTTTTGTCAGTATTCACACAGGAAAAAGACAAAGTTGTCGAGGAGAATACTGAGATACAGGCTACTAGACTAGAAGGGCTTGAGGTTCATAAGGAGGAGGTGTTAGCGATTCTGGAAAGTGTGAAAATAGATAAGTCCCCTGGGCCGGATGGGATTTATCCGAGGATTCTCTGGGAAGCTAGGGAGGAGATTGCTGAGCCTTTGGCTTTGATCTTTAAGTCCTCTTTGTCTACAGGAATAGTGCCAGAGGACTGGAGGATAGCAAATGTTGTCCCCTTATACAAGAAGGGGAGTAGAGATAACCCCGGTAACTATAGGCCATTGAGCCTTACTTCTGTTGTGGGAAAAGTCTTGGAAAGGTTTCTAAGAGATAGGATGTATAATCATCTGGAAAGGAATAATTTGATTAGAGACAGTCAACATGGTTTTGTGAAGGGTAGGTCGTGTCTCACAAACCTCATTGAGTTCTTTGAGAAGGTGACCAAACAGGTGGATGAGGGTAAAGCAGTTGATGTGGTGTATATGGATTTCAGTAAAGCGTTTGATAAGGTTCCCCACGGTAGGCTATTGCAGAAAATACAGAGGGATGGGAGTCAGGGTGATTTAGCAGTTTGGATCAGAAATTGGCTAGTTGATAGAAGACAAAGAGTGGTGGTTGATGGGAAATACTCTGACTGGTGTGCAGTTACTAGTGGTGTGCCACAAGGATCTGTTTTGGGGCCGTTGCTGTTTGTCATTTTTATAAATGACCTGGAGGAGGGCGTAGAAGGATGGGTGAGTAAATTTGCAGATGACACTAAAGTCGGTGGAGTTGTGGACAGTGCAGAAGGATGTTACAAGTTACAGAGGGACATAGATAAACTGCAGAGCTGGGCTGACAGGTGGCAAATGGAGTTTAATGCAGAAAAGTGTGAGGTGATTCATTTTGGAAGGAATAACAGAAAGGCAGAGTACTGGGCTAATGGTAAGATTCTTGGTAGTGTGGACGAGCAGAGAGAGAACTCGGTGTCCATGTCCATAGATCCCTGAAAGTTGCACCCAGGTTGAGAGGGTTGTTAAGAAGGCGTACAGTGTGTTAGCTTTTATTGGTAGAGGAATTGAGTTTAGGAGCCATGAGGTCATGTTGCAGTTGTACAAAACTCTGGTGCGGCCGCATTTGGAGTATTGCGTGCAGTTCTGGTCGCCACATTATAGGAAGGATGTGGAAGCATTGGAAAGGGTACAGAGGAGATTTACAAGAATGTTGCCTGGTATGGAGGGAAGATCATATGAGGAAGGGCTGAAGGACTTGAGGCTGTTTTCGTTAGAGAGAAGAAGGTTAAGAGGTGACTTAATTGAGGCATACAAGATGATCAGAGGATTAGATAGGGTGGACAGTGAGAGCCTTTTTCCTCGGATGGTGATGTCCAGCATGAGGGGACATAGCTTTAAATTGAGGGGAGACAGATATAGGACAGATGTCAGAGGTAGGTTCTTTACTCAGAGAGTAGTAAGGGCATGGAATTCCCTGCCTGCCACAGTAGTGGACTCGCCAACACTAAACGCATTCAAATGGTCATTGGATAGGCATATGGACGATAAGGGAATAGTGTAGATGGGCTTTAGAGGGGTTTCACAGGACGGCGCAACATCGTGGGCCGAAGGGCCTGTACTGCGCTGTAATGTTCTATGTTCTATGTTCTATGTTACAATAGTAATGACACTTGTAACAGTTCTTCATTAACTGCAAAATGCTTTGGGACATCTGGTGGTGGTTAAAGGCACGAAATCCAAAGACAAGTCTCTTTCTTTCCATCGTGGGTAATGACCATGAAGTGTATTTTGCTCCACAGGTTTTATGTGAAGGGTTGTCTCATGTTAATCCTACCTTTGGGAACGAATGAACACAATTAAGGAAATAATATCAGTATGTTGAAGATAGCGATTCGGTACGTCTGTCAGTGAAATGTCAAGTTTGTGTCATGCAGGATTACAGATGTTCTGAAATTGTTAGACAGAACTGAAAACTGCCAATCAGTTTAAATGTATATGGCTCAGATAAGTTAAGATAAATTATCTTTCGCCAATCAATCTAATTTTTATGACATGTTCTATTTCCTTGAAAAATGTGGACTAATTATTTTCGTGGTAACTCAGTAGAAATTTTACATGAATGCAGGATTTTAAAGTTCGGGTAACGTTTATTTTAATTAATCCATTTCAGGTGTCACTGTAAGAATTGAAAGATTTTGTGCATGGCATCACGATTGAGATGAAATGATCCTGTGAGGAAAACTCATGTATCTTTCTTTCACATATATTCAAATCTTCTATCATCTTGTCCTGAAATGTTAGTCTGAGCTGCTGGATAAATTTCAACTTGGGCTTCAATCGGAGGTTTCAAAATTGAAGTGACTTGAATGTAAATCTGAAGCTATCTCTCTCTGATCCTCAAGTATATCTTAGAACACAATGCTCTGTAACAGGGTGCACATTTTTTGAAAGTGTGTCTGTTTCTATATCTGATTGGTATAATATTCTGGGTCTTGCGCTAATACTTTGCTGCTTCACGGCGCTAGGGTCCCAGGTTTGATTCCCGGCTTGGGTCACAGTCTGCGCGGAGTCTCCGCGTTCTCCCCGTGTCTAGGTGGGTCTCCTCCGGGTGCTCCGGTTTCCTCCCACAAGTCCCGAAAGACGTGCTTGTTAGGTGAATTGGACATTCTGAATTCTCCCTCTGTGTACCCGAACAGGCGCCGGAATGTGGCGACTGGGGGATTTTCATAGTTACTTTATTGCAGTGGAATGTAAGCCTGCTTGTGACAATAAAGATTATTATTATTTACAGAGTATTTTGTTTCTTTATTCTTTCTTGAGATGTGGGTGCCATGGACAAGGTCAGCATTTGTTCCCATCGCTGATTGCCTTTGATCAGAGGGTGGTTAAGAGTCAACCATATTACTGTGGATCTGGAGTGTCACATGTAACCAGACCAGGTCAGTCTGCTGATGTAAGGAAAGAACTCACATTATTATGAAATATCTTAAGTCGCCTCCTCTTGCCATGAGAGCTACAAGAGCGAGCAAGATCATGAGACTTTGCTCAACTTTCTGTGATGATGTATGCTGTGTCTCAGTAACATATCACACCCTTATATTCCAACTCCTCCAAATCTCTGATTCCCCCCATTATACTACATCCCCCCCCCCCCCCCCAAGCCCTGACTTCCCTTTTTCTATATAGAGACAACAGTTGTGGAGGTTTTACTATCCTACACAGGTGGGAGGAGATTGGGGATTTGAGTCCTGCTCATGCCTTTGCTGAGCAGAAGGAGAATTAATGGATGAATCAGGTTCACTAGTCTAGTGGTCATGTGAATTGGTAGATGGGTGCATCACTCTGCTCTGTTCAATTCTGCGGATGACTGCTTCGTCTGAGGATATTTCTGTATTAGTGCGGGTCTGTTCCACCTCACTGCATCATTATCTGTTTGAATGAGGTAGGCCCATGGACATGGTGCCTGTTCAATCACTTGTCCATAATGAATATGGTCCCAGATCAAACAGACGTTCCTGGCTGGAGGTCTGATAGTTTGTGTGCTTTGTGATGTTTATCAGAGTTCCACATCTGGCTGGAACGACACTCGTCCTCTTTCTCCCTCACCTTATCCAAGTCACCAGCTTCTGCATGTGGCATGAGTGTGTGTGGGAGAGCGGGGAGTTTAATTCTTGGCCATTCACCCCCCCTCCCCCATGAGGAGTTCACATGGGGCTGAACTATTTTGGAGTGGAGTTGAACGATAGTGTAGAAGCGCGAGTTGGATGTTATCATTGAACTTACACAATGCTTTCACTGTCTGCACGCCTCTTTCTCCTTCATTGGTTTGAGGATGCATGGGGGAGCTGATAGTATGGAAAATCGAGAAGATGCCTTGAACTACTGAAAGTATTAATTAGCAAACTGTGGTCCTTTATCCAAGAGTACAAAGTTGAGTATTCCGTGTGTAATGCAAGTGTCCCTTTAAGAAATGTTTTGCATTATCACATGGATTTAGTGATATCATTGTGTGGGCAGAGCTGGGCTGTGGATCTGGGTTTTACTTTCGGTTTACCCTGTTGGAAGCTGGATTCAGAAAAAGGTGTCTTCTCCCTCTCTCTCTCCCTCTCTCTGTTAAAATGTGTTCAGATCACGTGATAATTGAAAATTGATAACTGTTTTCTGTAAAGAATTAAAACCTACTGTTTTGTTGAAAGGGTTTACCTGGTTTTATTGGATGTTGTTGTCAAGTTAAAATAGCAAAGAAGAGGAAGTTATTTGGGTTTCTATATAGAGAGAGAACTGTAGCTGTGTGTGGAATTTAAGTTTGTTGTCGATAAAAAAATGCTTACTGTGTGTGGTTATAAAATGCTAACTGAATTCATAGAAATGACTTTGTTTTGTTTAAAAGTGCTTAAGGCCTTTGTTGAATAACACCTGAAAGATAGGACCATGTGCTCCTCATAACCAAAATATATAAACAGTTGCAGGTCAGGTGAACTCCATGATATTCTTTGGAGTTCACTAAACCCTGGCCCATTACACGAGTGCTCCAAAGGTGATGTAACCACCACTCCAGGAGAGTGACCCTGCAAATGTTTGACTTCTATCCATCTGGAGTTATATTCTATTGAAATCCAGAACACCTTACCTTTCTGCTCAATGAAGTCCATCCTAAAATGTTCCCACTGTCTTGATGGAAATGAAAATGACATCAACGGTTTTCTTGTCTCCTGACGATATCTAGCACAAATAATACAGTTAGATCATCTCTTCCAAAGGGTTTGGGAGATCAGGCCACCAAACAGAATATTGTGCTCTGGCTCACCATTTTGTGGGTGCTCAAATGTCCTTGATTCAATCCCTGTAGCATGTTGAGTCTCAGAATGACCCTCTGTTGTCATTGATGAGTAATTCACCAACGGCATGGGTGTGCCCGCTCTGGTGATAATACTGTCTGAGAACGGGACTGTGTGCCCAAAGAGAAAATGCTGGAAAATCTCAGCAGGTCTGGCAGCATCTGTAGGGAGAGAAAAGAGCTGATGTTTCGAGTCCAGATGACCCTCTGTCAAAGCCCCTGTGTGGCCATCTGATGCAGCGCGCTATGACCTGAGCAGATTCTTTGTCAGATTTCTGTGCATCTCTGATTTCATTAAGTTGCTGAGTTATTGCTGAATGAATCATTTTTGAAATATGGTTCCTCCCGTCACCCTCAATTCACTGATTTATTTGGCTTCCTGACCTTACTTTGCCCTGCTTTGTGAAGGTTAAAGTATCTCTTGCCTCCAAGTTGTCAGACATTGCTTCATCTAAGACTTCAACAACAATTATGTCCCTGATTGGTTTATTTTTTAAGTTGCCTGACTCACAATTCTTTGCAAGTTCTGTACAGATAGCTGATAAATGCATCAATATTTTCCCCTTGTCATTGGGAACGCTTGTTAAATTGATCCCGCTTGACAATGGTATTCTTTCACAGATTAAAATAACCATCAAGTGTTTTTATTACTCCGTCATGTGTCAGTCCCATCGTGCGACATGTCACCCATCATATATAATAGTGGACTGACCTGCTCATTGTTCAGCTTTCCAGTGAAGAACACTGTGGTATGATATCCAGCACCAATTTGATTGGTGCCTAGGGTCTGGTCAAGTCTTTCTGGTCATGGTAGAGAATTTTCAGTAACTATTCTCTCACTTGTTGTCAACAAATATATTCTTTTACTCACCTGCTAACATTAATTCCTAGAGGATCTGCAGAGGTAACGCCAAACTTTATTGCGGAACATCTTACAGTAGCTTCATGAGGGACATCAGGTCCACATAAGAGAGCACCATCATGAGACATTGCATCACTTGCTGTGACAATATACACTTTTTCTCATTAGCATATCGTACAGTTAGAATTAACATTTTAAACCGCAATTGGAGTGCATCCGCCCAAGAAATAAAAACACGCTTTTCATCAATCTGGATGCTGTCTGGCCTGATGTGTAGTTCAGTATTTTGCTGCGCTTCGTTTGATTTTAGATGGACATTGGGCAGGATTCTCCGTTGGCTGATGTAGGAATCGCGAAGCACAATTGGGCGGAGAAATGGTTCTGACGCTAAAATCGCGGCAGGCGCCGATTTGATGCCAAATCGCGATTCTCCACCACTTCACAGCAGCATCAATGCGTACCAGAATGCACGTACAGTAAATACTGTCTGATTATCATTACCGGGCCCCACCCGGTATTCTCTGGGGCCTCCGCGATGCTCCGCCTCTGATTGGCCGAGTTCCCGACGCCGCAGTATCACTGGATACTGGCCAGGCTGGCTGGGGTGGGGGGGGAGGGGGGGGGGGCAGGCCTGCAATGGCTGGGAAGGGGGTTATTGATGGGCGACGGCCAGATGGCCAGAGTGACCCTCAACACCCCCCCCCAATGGGTCCAGTTACGGACCGCCATTACCGCAAGGCAGCCATCTTGCTGCGCACCCCATGAACACCCACCTTAGAGCCTGTTTCTGCAGAGTGATACCAACGATATGGGTGCCCCCACCCCCCGATCCCCGCACCCAACCATAACCCCCCACACCCGGCTGCCATTAGGCAGCCCATCGAGGGCAACGTCAACACTAGCTGGTATGGGGGCGCCTGGCGCTGGCCGCGGAGTGTACCGCTGGCAAAGCCAGTCGATGATACCCCTGGCATGGGTGCCAGGGCACTAGGCCCCCCTTTGTGCCAGGCAGCAATGGGGACAGGGATGCAGGAATGGAGGGGGGGGGGAGAACATGTGGTGGCAGAGCCCGCAGTGCCAACCGGGGCCACCGTGTAGTCCAGTGGACCTGGTTGGGCATGGGGTTATGCACCGTGCTAACATGTTGGCATTTCATCCCTGAAAACAATGGATATTGGAATACAACCAGCAATGGTGGCCTTCCTGCAGATTGCTGCAGCCCTGGGGGCTGCCTTGTGGCTGGACGAGCGGACACTGCTTGAGGAGGAGGAGGAACTGCAGCAGCAGAGCGGCAGCAGCAGAGTGGGCAGCAGCGGGGCGGGCAGCAGCGGAGTGGGCAGCAGCGGAGTGGGCAGCAGCAGAGCGGCAGCAGCAGAGTGGGCAGCAGCGGGGCGGGCAGCAGCGGAGTGGGCAGCAGCGGAGTGGGCAGCAGCAGAGTGGGCATCAGCAGAGTGGGCAGCAGCGGAGTGGGCAGCAGCAGAGTGGGCAGCAGCAGAGTGGGCAGCAGTGGAGTGGGCAGCAGTGGAGTGGGCAGCAGTGGAGTGGGCAGCAGTGGAGGGGCAGCAGCGGAACAGGCAGCAGTGGAGCGGGCAGCAGTGGAGTGGGCAGCAGTGGAGTGGGCAGCAGCGGAGCGGGCAGTAGCAGAGCGGGCTGCAGCAGAGTGGGCAGCAGCGGAGCGGGCAGCAGCGGAGCAGGCAGCAGTGGAGCAGGCAGCAGTGGAGCGGGCAGCAGCGGAGCGGGCAGTAGCAGAGCCTTCCACAGAGGAACTGGCAGCAGCGCGCAGGTTGGGGAGACGGCTGCCCAACAGGCCGAGGAGGAGGAGGAGGTGCCAAGGAAGCGCCACAGAGTAATCATGTGTACCGGCAGCCTTTCATTTGAGGACTTGGCAGGCCGGGCATGCCACGGAAAACTCTGGCTGAGCAGGGAGACACTGCGACATACCTGCCAGAAGATGGCACACCTGTCACCGAGGGAGAATGGGGATGGCACACGCTACCAGTGGTCACTGACGTGATGGTCGCCCTGACATTTAATGAGACGGGGTCCTTTCGCAGGTACATGTCCGGAATCTCCCAGACTTTGGTACACATGTGCATCCGTGCCCTCACAAAGGCCTTATGTGGCCAGGCGGATCAATACATCCACTTCAATATGGACCGAGCCCACCAGGATGCCCAGGAAGCGGTTCTCGCCGCCATTGCCAGGGTGCCCCGGGTTCAAGGGTGATCAATGGGATGCGTGTCCCCCTATGAGCACCTGAAGGTGACAGGTGCTCTACACAAACCAAAAGGGGTTTCACTCGATCACCGTGCAGCTGGCATATGACCATGAGCTGTGGGTGTCTCCGCCCGGTACCCGGGCAGTGTGCACAATACCTTCATCCTGCTACACGGGACAATTCCTGACATGTTTGAGACACTCCACCCCCCCCCCCCCCCCCACCCCCTCCCATCTGCGGGGCTGGCTCCTGGGCAGCAGGGGTTATCCACTGCGGTCGTGGCTGATGAAGTCTGTCCAGAGGCAACAGACCGATGCGGAGATCGGCTACAACGACGCCCATACATAATAATAATAAGAAGAATCTTTATTGTCACACGTTGGCTTACAGTAACACTGCAATGAAGTTACTGTGAAAATCCCCTCGTCGCCACATTCCGGCGCCTGTTCGGGTACACAGAGAGAGAATTCAGAATGTCCAATTCACCTAACAGCACATCTATCAGGACTTGTGGGAAGAAACCGGAGCACCTGGAGGAAACCCACGCAGACACGGGGAAAACGTGTAGACTCCGCACAGACAGTGACCCAAGCCGGGAATCGAACTTGGGACTATGGCACTGTGAAGCAACAGTGCTAACCACTGTGCTAAGGGGCCGCCCTCCAGCAACATGGTCCATCATTGAGCATCCTGAAGATGCCTGGACCACTCTGGAGGGACCCACCAGTATGGTGCTGAGATGGTCACCCACATCGTGGTGGCCTGTTGCATCCTCCGCAACATCGCGCAGCAGAGGGACAATGTGCTGAGGGAGGAGGAGCACTTGGCCACATCCGATGAGGAGGATGCAGGGGAAGGGAAGGATGGGCAGGACTTGGGACCCAGGCAGGCAAGGGAGGCCGCACGACGTGTGTGCCAGGAACAAATACGCACAGGACGTTCTGATCACCCACAGGTTCACCAACTGGGGCAGGGACTGACCAGGGGCACAGACACCGCATCCCACCCCACACCCCCTCACTCCACCCTCCCCCACACCGCTGCCCCCTCCTCCACTCCCCACCAGCCTGCAATTAGCTCAATGTTATATACCTGTCGAGGGGCGGGCCCTGAGTTGTCAGTGACAGCGGGTATGGTCGATGGGATGGAGGGTGATGACAGCACGCTCTGCGATGAGCTCTGGTCCTCCGCATCATGTGATCAGTTCGGACTCCTGCCCACAGCAGCATTTTCCACCTGCTGATCCCTGCATGTGAGCTGCTCATTCCTTCACACAGTCCCATCGGATCCCGGGGTGATGCTGATAGGGACGGTTCTGTGTGGGGGGGGGTGGGGTGGGGGGAACGGGGGGAGGGGGTTGGGGGGGGTGGTGAGAGGGGCAGGAGTTCGGAGGGGCGGGGATGGGGGGAGCACGGGCCACCCACTACATCTGGCCCATCCCTCCCGCACCCCCTCTCTGGCCAGCCAAGACCAGCCCCCTACTCACACAATGTGAACAGATATATACATATCTGTGCCCTTGCCCCTATAACTAAACAGTGCCCTGCACCCGTGTCAATTTAATTGGTGCCTATTTTCCTGGCCTTCCGTCCCAAACGCTACACCTCGGTGGTTCCCCAAAAGGTACAGCAGGAGTGGAGGTGGACTGCTGTGACCCCTGCCCTGCGACTAGAGACCCCGTCGGCGCTTGTAAAAATCATCTGGATGGGGCCGGCTGCTGCTCAGGCATCCTGGGTGGCGTGGTGCTGCCCTGTTCTACCCGCTGCCTGCCAGATGCACCAGGGACGGGAGGGAGGGAAGTCCGAGGTGCTGCGGTGTTCCGGCACCTCTCCTGCGTGAGTCACCGGCACGGGCCTCACCACCTGCTCGATCCTGCACATTTTCTCATTGGAATCAAGTGTGTTCCACGTAGCGCCGGTGCTAGCCCCTCAACGGTCACTGAAATGGTCCAGGTGCGGCGCATGTTTTGGTGTGGTGGAAGTCCACGAATTCTGCACCGTCGTCAACACTTAGTCTCAGAAAGGGAGAATCCCGCCCAGTATTTGCTGTTTATATATTTTGGTAACTGACTGATCCAAAAGGTCAGAGGAAATTAATTAGACTGCGGATAGAGCACTACAGTGCAGGCAGATAGAGTGCAGACAGAGCAGAACAGTGCAGACAGTAAGAGTGTAGACAGAGCAGATCAGTGCAGACAGAAAGAGTGCAGGCAGACAGGGTGCAGACAGAGCAGTACAGCGCAGACAGAAAGGGTGCAGACAGAACAGAACAGTACAGACAGAAAGAGTGCAGACAGAGCAGAACAGTGCAGGTAGGAACAGTGCAGACAGAGCAGAACAGTGCAGACAGAAAGAGTGCAGACAGGGCAGAACAGTGCAGACAGAAACAGTGCAGACAGAGCAGTATAGGGCAGACAGAAACAGTGCAGACAGAGCAGTATAGGGCAGACAGAAACAGTGCAGCCAGAGCAGTATAGTGGAGACAGAAACAGTGCAGACAGAACAGAACAGTGCAGACAGAAAGAGTGCAGACAGAACAGAACAGTGCAGACAGAAAGAGTGCAGACAGAACAGAACAGTGCAGACAGAAAGAGTGCAGACAAAGCTGAACAGTGCAGACAGGACAGACATCAAGAAGGGCTCAAAACAGAAATACTGCTTCATTATTCTGCGTTATTTTCTTTTATTTCAGGAAAGTTAAGGAAAAAGCGACATCTGTTGGCAAATTTGTTTTTGTTCTGGGCAAAGCAAGTTTTCAATAATGATTTTCTTGAAGTTTGCAATGAAACTGTCTGTGCCATTGTAACACCATGAGAAATACAATTGCTTTTGAATTACTTGGCCAATTTGGAAACATCTGTGTTGGGCTCTATATCAGACCTATACGTGACCAGAGTTTCCCTGTTAGAGATAAACCTTCAATCTTTGCACAGTGAGATGATAACCTTGATTCAATGCACAACAAGCTTTAATATTGATCTGAGCCACACGCTCATACACAGGCCTCAGCTTCTCAGTGTTATACGTGTTTTAAACCAAGTACAAACTTTATAGCCACTTCAGGAGGAAGCCGTTTTAAAGTGAATGTTTGCTGAGTTAGAATGCATTCCGCTAGTTTCTGTTGTTGCATTTTTTTCCTTTGGCTGAAATATATCAAGAGAAGGTTCAGTTTCTCAAAGGCTATCTTTGGAAGTTTTATGAAGTTAAGTTGTGTGCTATGCAAGGCACAATGGTTTCACTTTCATTTACGTTGTTTCATTCCTGGGAGTCTGGGCAGACTCCTGACTAAAGGTCAATGGGTTTCCCATTGTGGGCACCCCCAAGCCGTCGGGAAATCCGCGGGCGTAAATGCGCTGCCAGCGAAGCAGAGGATCCCACCGATGGGGAATCCAGTCCTCTGCTATCCCGACAGAGCTGAATTGAACTAGTTTTACGATCCCCTTGTGGTCGTAAAGCAGGATGCAATTCAATGTTCTGCGCCATGCAGGTTTATGCGCAGCGTGGAATACGAGGGGATTCCCGAGAGAATCCCGATATCGGGCCACCATTTTGAGTGGGCGGCCCAAGAGCGGAATCGCGCAGCCAGCACCCTCCCACCACAACGGAAATTGGTTCATCCCCCCCCCTCCCCACCGCACAGCAGCCCCGCATCCCCAGATTGCCTGGGTGCCCCCCCTGCCCCCCAAGTGCGGGGGTGACCCGACCCACCACCCCAAATAGGACCCCTATAATAGGGGGCCCTGCCACAGGGGAGGGGGCCCCCCATAGAATCCCTCTGCCGAAAGGAACCCCCTCCACAGACCGGCCCCCCAACACAGGCCCCCTGCCTCCACACAGACCCCACCTCCCAGAAGAAGCCTGTCTGGCAACTAGTCCAGACAGGGGCTGTGGGAAGCATTATAGCTGCAATACGTCCCTTGCAGCTCCATGTGTCCATTCCCTGAAGGAAAGCGGCTGTGCATGCGTCTGGTTCGCACTGTCTGCAATCCATTCATTACTTGAGTAGTGGTCTGTCTTTGACAGCTGGTACAAACCATCTGCAGCTTTGATCCATTCATATCCCTTCACCTTTCAGTGGCCTACGTGATGAAAACCCAATGGGCGGAATTCCCCGCAAGGCCCGACGACGGCGTGAAACCCGGAGAGGTTCACAACGGCGTCGGAGACCGCTCCTGGCCCCGTATTCTCCCCCCCCCAGGGGGCTAGGAGGGCCGTGCCGTAAATCCTGGCCAGCAGGCCTTGTTGCTGACATCAAGGCCCGGCACGCCGGGAATGACGCGGCCGGCGCGCCTAATGACGTCAGCCGCGCATGCGCGGGTTGGCCGGCTCCAACCCATGCATGTGCGGTGCCCGTCTTCCCCTCCGCTGCCCGGCAAGACGTGGCGGCTTGATCTTGTGGGACGGCGGAGGGGAAAGAGTGCGTCCCTTTGAGACGCCGGCCCGACGATCGGTGGGCACCGATCACGGGCCAGGCCCCTCCCGAGCACGATCGTGGTGTTCATTCCCCCCTCCGCCCCCCACAAGCCACAAAACAGCTGTCGCCGCCATGTTCACGCCGGCAGCGACCAGGTATGGTTGCCGCCAGCGTGAACCGGTCGGGAACGGCAGGCCACTCGGCCCTTCCGGGTCGTAGAATCGTGGGCCGCCGTAAAAAAGGCGGCCCGCGATTCTCCGAGCGTCGTGTTGCAAAACGCGACACGCCATTTTTTGGGGGGGGAGAATCGCGGGGGGTGCCAGAGCGGCTCTCCCGCGATTCTCCCACCCGGCGTGGGAGCGGAGAATCGCGCCCAATGTTTTCAAACATTGACCACGTCAAAGAGAGATATGTGCAGTGAAATCGCACACTTGAGTGATTGCATGCACTTATGACAATCTGGTTATATGCTGAAGGTCTTGCCACTCCCCACCAGTCCCCCCAGCCCCTGCCGAAGCCCCCCCAACCAGTGGGACAGCTCCTCCCCCCCCCCCGACTCTGGCGCCGTTGGACACAGTCCGCAGCTGCCAGACGAGGTTGCTGAAACCTCAGACCACAAGTGATCTACGCCGTCAGGAAGTCGTCCCATCAGGGGCAAAGCATTGGGGGAGGGCTTTAAGGTGACGTCCTGAGGCCGTCCCAACGGCATGCGGCGTACTCACCGATGACGCCGTTTTGGAGGGGCGGCCTGTCCGACAACAGACATCACCCTCAATTTTGGCGTCAAAAGGGAATCTCCACCCAATCGGCAAATGCGATTTTGATGCCGGCAATCGGAGATTTCAGCCCTGAGTGCTGATGGCAGCGCAGGAATCATGGACCTCCATGACAGCAAAACTAGTGCCGCACCTGGACTGATTCAGCGACTGTAGAGGGGCTAGGACCAACTGCACATGGAACACAATCCATTCTAATGAGAAACAGTGCCGGATTCGCAGGATTCGCGATTCACACCCAGGAAGCTGACAAGCTGCAGCTACATATACACACTTCCTTCCCCACAAACTATCCCAGCCTTCAAGACCAGAACACGCCTGCAGGGCTGGCAGCGCCAAATGGCGGGGGAGGCCTCAGGGGATGGCTTCGCTCACACCTCCAACCAATGGAGTAGTCCGAGGGCTATCAGGTAGCCCGAGGGAGGATGAGATGAATAAAATGAAAATCGCTTATTGTCACAAGTCAGTTTTAATGAAGTTACTGTGAAAAGCCCCTAGTCGCCACATTCCGGCGCCTGTTCAGGGAGGCTGGTACGGGAATTAAACCATGCTGCTGGCCTGCCTTGGTCTGCTATAAAAGCCAGCCATTTAGCCCAGTGTGCTAAACCATTCCCTGGGGTCCGTGCCGATGACCCCCACACGGGAGGTGCTGAAACATCACAGCTCCTCAGACTCTCCCCCCCCCCCACCTGTCCCTGGTGCATCTGGTGGGCAGCGGGCACAACAGGGCAGCATCATGCCACCCGGGACACCCGTGCAGCGGCCGAGCTCATCCAGGCCAGGTCGCCCCAGAAGATGCCTACCAACACGGAACCAGGGCAGGAATCACAGTAAGGCTGCCTCCACTCCTTATGTCCTGTCTAAGGATCCACCGAGATGAAGCGTTAGGGCCCACAAGACCAGAAAGTGAGACACCAGTGAAGTTGGCATGGGTGCAGGGCACAGTTTAGTTATAGGGGCGAGGGCACGTATCGTAATATATGTGATGGCCACATATCAGCTGCACATTCATCAAATGGAATCACTTTCGGTTTGTTTAGAGCAGCCTGTCATCTACAGGTGCTTGTAGGGGGATGTACATCCCATCGACCAACCCCTGGACCTGGCACGCCCTGACGATGGCGGCGAACTCCACTTACCGGGCATCCTGGTGGGCTCGGTCCACATTGAAGTGGATGTATTGAGGCGCCTGGGCAAATAGGACCTCCGTGGTGGTGTGGACGCACCTGTGCACCGAGGTCAGTGAAATCCCAGACAGGTCTGGAAAGCACCCCGTGGCATAAAAGTTCAGGGCAACCGTCACCTTTACGGCCACCGGGAGGGGGTGTCCTCCCCCATACCCCCGTGATGTCTGGTGTGCCATCATCTGGCAGACGTGTTGCATTGTCTGCCTGCTTAGCCGGAGTCTTCGATGGCATGCCTGGTCTGGAAGATCCTCGAATGACAGGCGCTGCTGATACACGCGAGGCCTCATGTGGCGCATCCTTGGCACCTCCTCCTCCTCGGCCTGCCAGGCGGCTCGCTTCCCATCCTGGACGTTGCTGCCTGTTCCTCTGGGGCAGGCTCTGCTGCTGCCCACTCCGGTGCTGCCCACTCCGCTGCTGCAGCTTCCTTCTCCCCGAGCAGCTCCAGCTCGGACAGCCGCAGGGCATCCCCCAGATATGTGGCGACCAGCAGGAAGGCCCATTGCTGGATGAATTCCAATACCCATTGTCTGCAGGGGGTGAAAGGCCGAGATGAATGAAATGAAAATGAAATGAAATGAAAATCGCTTATTGTCACAAGTAGGCTTCAAATGAAGTTACTGTGAAAATTCCCTCATTGCCACATTCCGGCGCCTATTCGGGGAGACTGGTATGGGAATTGAACCGTGCTGCTGGCCTGCCTTGGTCTGCTTTAAAAGCCAGCTATTTAGTCCTGTGCTAAACAAGCCCCAGGTAAGCATGTTTGCATGGTGCATAACCCTGTGCCCAACCAAGTCCACTGGGCTAAATGGTGGCCCCAGTTGGCACTGCGGGCTCTGCCCCCGCAGGTTCCCCTCCTCCATCCCCGCACCCATGGCATCATTGGTGCCCGGCACCGTCAGGACTCTGGCACCCATCACTGCTGCCAGGAGTACCATTGTCTGCCGCTGCCCTTGCCAGCGATGCACTCTGCAGCCCCCGGCTGGCACCGCCGCAGGGACTACTGTGGGACTTGCCCTGGTCAGGCTGCCTGATGCCCCGGTGCCATTTGCCGGCCGGTTGGGTGGTAGGGAGTATGGGTAGGGTGCGGGGGTCGGGGAGGTGGTTCACCCATATGGCCGGTGTCACTCCACAGAACCAGGGGCCTGGCAGGGTGGTCAGTGGGGTGCTCACCGAGGTGATGCCTTGCAGTCCGCGGCAATGGCTGTCCGTGACTGGACACCACCCCAGTCACGAGGGGTGTCACCCTGGCCACTCAGCCCTTCCCCACCATCATCTCCCCCCCCCCCTCCCACCCCACCTCACCGGGCCTGTCAGGGCACCCCCACCCCCATCCCAGCCAGCTCAGCCAATGTCTGGCCCAGCAGCCCAGGGTCGCGTCTCTGTGTCCTACCTCCTCTCTCTCCCTCGTCGGCCACGACGCCAGTTTCACAATTTATAAAAGCACAAGTGAACCGCGCCATCGGGAATTTGGCCTATCGGAAGAGAAGAACCGCGGAGGCCACGGAGAATATGCAAACACTGTTTACTGTCCATGCGTTCCGGAACGCCGCTGTCAAGGTGACGGTGAATTGTGATTTGCCGTCAAATCGGCACCCACCGCGATTTTGCCGTCTGAACCAATTCTCTGCCCAATCACGTTACCCGATTTCGGCGTCGGCCAACAGAGAATCCGGCCCAGGACCCATCAAACCAGGTTTCACTCTGGGATCCGACTTGTATACTATAACATTCCTCTGAGATTATAACAGGAAGTATAGACACTAATCTCCTCTCAGAACAGTGTGTTGGGGAAAGGGATGGGGGGTGGGGACTCAGTAAGAGAACACAATTAATGAACTCCAATGAACATAAGCCCAATCATCATGTGACAGCTGTTGAAACATCTCAGCCAATTTAAACTGAATCATTGCCATCCTCCCCTGGACGGTACAACCTGTTCCCCTCGCTCTGTCACATAAAGACTCTGCAGAATCAATTCCGAGTGCAGCCGCGATTTACTGCAGTTGGTGAGTTATCGGAAATATTCCATAAGCATTAGACACATCTGCAAGTTGTGAAGCCTCTATAATTCATCAGTTCAGGGAAAACTTATTTTCCATTTCAGGAACTTTTTTTTACGTAGCATAAGAAATGGGAACAGGAGGAGGAATTTTGATCCTTCAAGTCTGCGCCCACGTCCGAGAAGATCAACGGCTCATCTTCTATCTCAAATCCACTTTCTTTGCTTTTTATATATTTAGAGTACCCAATTCATTTTTCCAATTAAGGGGCAATTTAGCGTTGCCAATCCACCTATCCTGCACATCTTTTGGTTGTGGGGCGAAACCCACACAGACACAAATCCACTTTCCCACAGTGTCCTGTGATGTTCTTTGTTTGTTTAAATTAATATTATTAAGGTTGTAGTGTTGCTACAAGGAACATGCAGACTTTGTACTAAATTAAAGCTAATTTATTCACACTGCGTTATAAATTGCGAGTTCTCAAGTATGCCGAAAAATCTAAGTATTGGATCAAATAACTACAATACACAGAACTACTGAAAAACACGATTATCTCCAACCCTCCCCAACACACTCCAAGAGCACATGGACAACCGTGTGGGTTGTGCGATGTGCTCTTATTCCATCTAGTGGCTGGATGCTGTAATTACACACCATTATGGTCATTCAGAAACACAAAGATGATATTTAGTATATACAAAGGTAATATACTAGATATCATTACATCTATCCCTCTGTCACTTCGAACCAAAAAATCTATTCCTCTCAATTTTGAATATAATCAGCAATAGAACATGCACAGCTCTCTGGGATAGAGAATTCCCAATGTCCAAATTCCCAGCCGTTTGGGAGAAGGGATTTCTCCTCCTGTCAGTCCTAAATGACCAAAAGCCTTACTCTGAGACTGTGGCCCATCTTAATGCCTGGGTGAAAAGGTCATTTTCGGGGTGCAAATGCACACACTTTGATTTTCTTTGGCACTGTACGTTCTCGTCTCTAGATTCTAGAATCTATGACTCCAATCGAACTAATGAATGCTTCATATACCGAGGGGGGGAGGCGGGTTGAAAGGGGTGGAGCTGCGGGTGGGTGGGTAAGTGGGTAATATTCTTTTGGAGTCCAGCGCAGCTGAGAATAAGGGTCCTGCTGTTCCTGGCTTCACATTCAGGGAAGTCATTTTTAAACAACTTGTTAGTGGTAGCTTCCACTGGTACCTTTCACAGCAGTTAGTCAACTAACATGGAGAGTCAACTATCCTGAAGGTAGCATTCCCAAAACCAGGATAAATTCGGGACAGTCCAATCTCAGGAAAGGGATCTTGATGGAGGAATTAGGTCCTGTATATGTAAAGGGATGAACACCCGACTTGATACCTTAGATACCTATTGTTCCTCATTAACATAGCAAGTGGTGTAATCCTGACATGTGCATCCCTTGCCATTGGCCATATTGGACCCTTAGATACCCATCTTGATTCTGCGGAACAGACATTGTATCAATCAATTGCTAGGCCTTTGAGCCTGTTCATCAGTATTTATTTAAAGATCATCAGTGTGGGCCAGTTGGGTTCATGCAAAGCAACAAGATATCCATCCCATGGTAACCACTGAGGAATCTCCCACTTTGCTGCAAAAAAAATTCAAAAACATAAATAGCTGGTTGTTATCCCAACCAGAGTTTAACTTAAGCACAACTGCAAAATATAATTGATCTCAGTATTGCTGAAAAAAGAAAGATGTCAAAGTTTCTTATCTTGCAATCTCCAAATAACAGTGTAGCGAATCAGGCCTATGAAACCTTTGTGACACTGCCGTGTTCGGAGAAAACAACAATTTATACTTGATGAGAAGAGAGTGCTTGCAGATCCTTGCCAACCGATCAGCATTCTCTTCTCACCGAAGGCTGGTATTCTGGTGAAGTGTCCTGAAAGTGTCACAGAGCTTCCATGGGTCTGATTCGCTCCGCTGTCATTTTGAGAGTCAATCTCGGGTGCAATCCTTGGTCCGCATTGCGGTGGCTGCTGCGAGTTGGGCAACAGATTGGATGAAACCCCTGGGCTGGAAAGGGGCAAAGTCGGTCAAGGGTCATACTCCTAATCACTGATCTTTGTCTGAAAGTGCCTGAGAACATTGAACAAGAATCTTGAATGGTGATGAGGATCCACTGCATTCACTCTCTGGTTCATATTTTTATGTGCTGGTGTTTCCTCGGAACCCACTCCAGCAAGGGACAATGGAGGGGGAAAAATCTACAAAGATAAAATGGGTGAGGTGACATGGTGAAGTAAACATGTATCCATTGATGTCGCAATCCAGTAATTGTTGAAAATTCCATCATCTCACAGAGAACATAGAACATAGAACAGTACAGCACAGAACAGGCCCTTCGGCCCTCGATGTTGTGCCGAGCCATGATCACCCTACTCAACCCCACGTATCCACCCTATACCCGTAACCCAACAACCCCCCCCTTAACCTTACTTTTTAGGACACTATGGGCAATTTAGCATGGCCAATCCACCTAACCCGCACATCTTTGGACTGTGGGAGGAAACCGGAGCACCCGGAGGAAACCCACGCACACACGGGTTTGCCAAACGTCAAATGTCAAAGATATTGAAGAAAACTGCAAATGTTTATTGCTGCATCAGCAGAAACTTCATGGTATGTATTGCGACAATATGTTCAGTCGGCACTTAGGAATACAAATGCATTGTTAGCATTCATGTTGAGAGGATTAGAATATAAGACCACGGATGTACCTCTGAGGCTATATAAGGCTCTGGTCAGACCCTATTTGGCGGATCGTGAGCAGTTATGGGTGCTGTATCTAAGGAAGGATGTGCTGGCCTTGGGAAGGGTCCAGACGTGGTTCACAAGAATGATCCCTGGAATGAATAGCATGTTGTATGAGGAACAGGTGAGGACTCTGGGCCTGTACTCATTGGAGTTTAGAAGGACGAGGGGAGATCTTATTGAAACTTACAGGATACTGCGAGGCCTGGATAGAGTGGACGTTGAGAGGATGTTTCCACTTGTAGGAAGAATTAGAAAAAGTGCTCCAGGGGTCATGTACTTTAGGTCATGTACTTTAGAAGGACTTTACAGAGGACACAATCTCAGATTAAAGGGACAGTCCTTCAAAACAGAAATGAGGAGGAATGTCTTCAGCCAGAGGGTGCTGAATCTGTGGAACTCTTTGCCGCAGAAGGCTGTGGAGGCCAAATCACTGAGTGTCTTTAAGACGGAGATAGATAGGTTCTTGATTAATAAGGGGATCAGGGGTTATGGGGAGAAGGCAGGAGAATGGGGATGAGAAACATATCAAACATGATTGAATGGCGGAGCAGACTCGATTGGACGAGTGGCCTAATTCTGCTCCTATTTCTTATGGTTTTATGTGTGGTGAAAGAACAATGAAGGGATAACAATTGACTGTAACTACATCCAACCACTAGATGGCAAGCAAGCGCATACACGTGGATCATGTGAAACTCTTGATTCGGGGAGAACGTTGTTAGGCGAGGTAGAGAATATTCGTGTTGTCAGGAGCTCTGTAACTAGAATCGTAGTTTAGTCAATCTGTAATCTTTTGCATCTTGGCAAGCAAGTAGAATCTATTTACTGGTAGTGTAAATAAATGAGCCACTTTCAAAACATAGCTTGATGTTCTTTGTGAGACACTACACTTCGACGCCATCCACATTCAGAAAGCAAAGAACATCACACGCATGGTGTAACAAAGCATTAATCCACTGGCCAAGATCGCTGAAGCAGGCATCACACAATATACTATGTAGGCACTTAAGCAGAGTACTAAAGTACATGACCCCTGGAGCATTCTTTCTAATTCTTCCTTTGACCAAGAAAATGTCAGCAAAGAAGTTGTGACTTCTTGCCTCAGAAAGCTTTCTGTGGATGGAAATTAAGGTCAATGTGCTTAAGGATTGTAATAGCTGTGATTTGAAAAAAAATAAGAAGGTACCAATGCGCTGCATTCTAAGTGTAGTTAATCCCTGCCTTGAAAAGTAGCTCATCATTTGGATTGGTTGCACAGGCAGTAATTTAATGTAATGGTAGTCATTTCAACATTCCCTGCAGCATGGATGACCTTATTGTTTGACAGGCAGAATTGCCGCAAGATTGCGCGTTGTGCCTCAGTTTACAGCACATCTGTCTTGGTGAGCTCTTTTTTTCAGATAACTATACATGTTAAGCCATTTATCAATCAAAGTCAAGTGCTTCTTTCTGTCAATGTATCTCATTAAAACAAATTAGTTAAGTATTTAATTACCTTTGATGTACTGTACATCTCACAAGATGGGCACTGTGCATCATTTAAATTCTCACTGAAATGTGCTGACATCAGCGCTTATGTGGATTACTTGTTGTTTAATTCAGTTGTCAAAGTAGCCCCTTGGATCAAAGGTAGTTCACCCAATTATTGAGTGATTAGCTAACTCATTTTAATCCCAGGTGTGTTCTCTGTAAGCAAATCTCTGCGAGTTTAGAGATTGGCGGACTACAATTAGAAACATAGAAGCATGAAAAAATTGGGATACAGAAAGCGGCCATTCAGCCCATCGTGTCTGCATTAGGCAAGAAACTAGATGTTTATCTTAATCCCACTCTTCAGCCCCGATCCGTAACCTTGCAGATTACAGCACTTCATCTGCAAATCCAGGTATTTTTTTTAATGAGTTGAGTATTTGTCTTTCATCCACCATTTCGGACAGTGGATTTCAGATGTTCAACATCCTCCATGTTAAAAGCTCTTTCCTCATTTCCGCTCTAATCCTTCTGCCAATCGCCTTAATTCTATGCATCCAGCAACTAACCCTCAACCCGGGTAAACAGGTTTTTCCTGTCTACCCTGTCTAGGTCCCTCACCATTTTGTATACCTCCATTAGGCCATCCCTTAGCCTCCTCAGTTCTAAGGAGAACAACCCTAGCTTATCCCATCTCTCCGCGTAACTGCAATTTTCTAGCCCTGGCAACATTAATCTCCTCTCTCCAGGGCAATTATGTCCTTCCTATCATGTGGTGACCAGAGTTGAACACAAACTCCAGCTATGGCCCAACCAGTGTTTTGTACAGTTCCATCCCTGCTTTTTTATTCAGTACCTCACCCAATATGGGCAGCACAGTAGCACAGTGGTTAGCACTGTTGCTTCACAGCGTCAGGGCCCTAGGTTCGACTCCCGGCTTGAGTCACTGCCTGTGCGGAGTCTGCATGTTCTCCCCGTGCCTGCGTGGGTTTCCTCCGGGAGCTCCGGTTTCCTCCCACAAGTCCCGAAAGACGTGCTTGTTAGGTGAATTGGACATTCTGAATTCTCCCTCCGTGTACCCGAACAGGCGCGAAGTGTGGCGACGAGGGGATTTTCACAATAACATCATTGCAGTGTTAATGTAAGCCTACTTGTGACAATAATAAAGATTATTAAAGGAAATTATTCCATTGGCTTTCTTGGCCACCTTGTCCACCTGTCCTGCCACCTTCAGGGTCATGTGGGCATGCAATGCAAGGTCTCTCACTTCCTTAACCCCTCTCAATATTGTCCTGTTTAGTGAGTGTTCCCTTGCTTCATTTTCTCTGCCCAAATGCATTCCCTCACATTCCCTGGATTGAATTCCATTTTCCACACTCTCAGCCAAAGCATTGACACCAATCCGAAGACAGCAGCTGTCCTCTTCACTATTAACTACTTGGCCATTTTTTTGTGTCACCTTCAAGCTTCCAAATTATTCCTCCCACATTGAAATCCTTCACTTTCTTTGAAATAAATTCTCCAACAAGGCTCCAGTAATCTGTAGATAAAGGATGTTAAGAAGGGCTAAAAATAAAATGGCAGAAAAGAGAGATGGGAAAGTCTGACAGCAAATTCAACACAGAACTCTTACATTGCTGGGTGTAATCATTCATCAGAAATAAAGGAAAATAGTGAAATACGTTGGAACTTTGCAGGAGATCAAATATTTTGAATGTGACACGTCTTACAATGTACCAACATTCCATATTATTGTCACGCTCCAGTGAATTATGAACTTTAAAGACAAGACTTTAAAATTTTAAACAAAAAGAAAAGTTTGCTAAAGTGTCCGCTGTAAACCATGTGACTTTTGGCAGTATTAACTCCAGACAGTCCTGATATTCAAACAACGATCTAATTGTCACAGCCCGCGCTGGACGTATGAGGTGGCAATGATTAAATAAATAAACCTTTATTTCCTTTTAACAACTCTGTGTGGGCTCCTTCATAGTCTACAATGTGATGTTCTTTGGTTGTTTAAATTAATATTATTATGGTTGCAGTGTTGCTACAAAGAACATGCAGACTTTGCACTGAATTAAAGCTTATTTATTCACACTGCGCTATAAATTGCGAGTTCTCAAGTATGCCGAAAAAGCTTAGTATTGGATCAAATAACTACAATACACAGAGCTACTGAAAAACACGACTATGTCCAACCCTCTCTACCAACTCACTCCAACAGCACGTGGATCACCGTGTGGGTTGTGCGATGTGCTCTTATTCCATCTAGTGGTCGGATGCTGCAATTACACACTATTCATATAGACAAAGATGATATACTATACAGCCAAAGATGATATACTGGATATTATCATGACAATACTAATCAATTAAGGGCTTTGACAGCTATCTGGGGAATTCACACATCTCTTTGTTTATGGATTGGCCATCAACAAAAGGATGACAGCATCCCAGCTGACATGTCTTTCTGTTTAATCATGGGCAAAGAAACATTGAAACTCGATGTGTGTCAGACAAATGTGAAATGGGTGCCATTGACCTTTCATTTATTGGAATAATCCATCATCCAAACCTCAACTGACTCACACTCTCACAGTCTGAAAAGCCACAACACTGGATGTTTAGCGACCTGACCGTCCATCTTATCTGAAAAAGGACTTTGGATTTGTAACATGGGTCAGACAGCAGTTTGTAACATCCTTGTAAACTTCAAGAATCAGTTCTGCAGAGATAGAGAGCCCATCGGAAATCCAAAAACAAGCTGCAGTCAACGAAAAGCAGCCAAGATAATAAACAATAATGCCTCGAAAGTCAGAGGAGGACCCTCCCCAACTTCTTCTAACTTCATGTTCAACTAAGGACCAACCTCCTAGAAATTAAACTACAAGAAGTCTCACAGCTGACTGAGAAACAGCCCATTGCAAGACCTTCATCTCAACGAAAAGCATTAACTCACATAAGAAACTACAGGCTTGCCATGGAAGAGAGACATTTATACAATTCATTTGTATTGTTTTTTCCTTCATCTGGATCTAGTCTTGGTATGAATAACAATGTGTGTAAGTTAATGGAATGTGACAAGGTGTTTGCAAACCAGCAGAGCAAGTAATGGATAATAAATAACCGTCTCTACCTTAAAATTCACCCAAAAGCGTGCTGTTGGAAGTATTTAAATTGGGACCATCACTTTGAGGGTAAGAAAAAATAAATACTTCACATGCAAAATCACTTTGCTCACAGGTAGTAAGAAAGCACATTCATTCTGTCCATGACATTAGTTTACAATATGCCTTTTCTGATGCTTTGGACCCTTTTGTTTTTGGAAATTACATCTGCAACCATCTAGGAAAACAGAATTGCTGATGCTCTAAAATTGAAAACTGGTTTACAAGTTACACACTCTACTATTAACAAAGGTACTGACCAATCTAATTTGGCACTGAATTTGTAGACGCAATCATAAACCAATACGTTAAGCATTTCACAGAATCCCTACTGTGTAGATGGAGGCCATTTGGCCCATCGGATCTACACTGGCCCTCCAAAAGGGCACCTTTTCTCGGCCTCCGCCTCCACCCAATCCCCGTAACCCACTAACCCTACCTAACCTTTTGGACACTAAGGGCAATTTAGCACGGTCAATCCACCTAACCTGCACATATTTGGACTTTGGGGAAAAACTGGAGGAAACCCACGCAGGCAAGGGGAAGACCATACCTGATCATCCCAAGGCATAATTTCAGGCTTGGAGTCTCTTACTACAATGATCTCAGATTGTTTGCAGCATTGTATAAGAATCAGAGAAACCATGTGGCTGACAATAGATGGTCTGCAGGGCCTCAGATTCAGTTGTTGTAACTCTTACACGCAAAAGTGCTGTTGTGGATCTCCAGTCAATTTGCTTCTTGCTCTAAAACCAGTCACTTCTGCATGAGGGGAATTCATTCCAATTGGAGCAATCAGAATTACCAATCAGAAAATCATTTTGAAAATACAGTCTGTAGATCTCTACACCAAAACTAATTTTCAACTCCCTGCCATGCACTGTGTTGATAAAAATGAATCTAACCCATGGGTCGCAATGATATGCCCCCTGTTTGACTCACTGTTGTGGGGTGCAGGGAACAGGATTCAAAATTATCTCAACACAGAAAATGAAAGTGGTTAGGGGAAGTGAAAACATGTACTGTACCGCATTATTGAATCATGCACAGTCCATTCCATACAGAGGTAAATCGAAGATCAAGAGGTGATTTGCTTTTTGATCATGTCATTCACTGGGAAACAAAGCATTAAAAAAGATTCTTCTCCTGTCTTCCAACACTCTCCTTGAGGAGCACAACATTTAACGATGAAATAAGTTAAACTAATTCTGAAAGTACAAAAATGAAATGATGTGAATTCTGGGACATGTTGACCCAGCTCTTGTCATCCAACCCAGTGTCATATTTTATTTTATGACTCTCTTGTGAAGTGTCCTTACCTGGTGCACAAAAGTTGCTTTAAAAATGTAAGTTTGTTGTTGAAATACGCGGCAGGTCATGCAGCATCTGTGGAGAGAGAAGCAGAGATCATGGGCTGGATTCTCCGATCTCCGACGCCGGAATCGCGTTCGGTGACAGAACAGAGAAGCCCCAATGACGACAAAATCGGGGGCGGTGCCGCTGTTGCAATGCTCCGCCCCCTGAAAAGCGGCATACTCTAGGAGTTGGCCGTACGCTGTATCCATGGCCTCCGGCCATTTACTGAGGCCCGCCCCACGATGCTCCGTCCCCTGACCGGCCGAGTTAACGACGGCGTGGGACTATCATGGTCTCTTCCGTTCGGGAACTCAGCGTGGCGGCTGCGGACTCAGTTCAGCACCGGCATAGTTGGGGGAGGGCCAATCCGCGGGCAGGGGGGCATTATTTGGCGCTGGGGCCACTGTAGGGGGGCAGTCCGGGGCTCACGAGCCAGCTGAAGAGGTGACTGTTTCTGTAGGCCGGGACCGCGGGATGCGTCCACCATGAAGGACGGCGCGGCGGACGCAGGCCACCGCCGTGCGCATGCACGGCCACGGACCTGGCAATGCTCTGGGCCATATCGGCAGCTGGAACTGTGAGCTGTACACTGCCTGGCTGCTAGTGACCCCCCCCCCCCCCCCCCCCCACCGGAGCAGGGAATCGGTGGCCGTTTTCTGCAGTTTCCTGGTTGAGACTCAAGTAGCTGGAGACGGGAATTCTGCCCCTCTTTCAGGAGGACGTCCCACACAGAGACTGGCAGATCTCCAGTATGGCATCAACAAGGGCTGCAGTGGACTGTTGAGGAATTGCACCAACATGCCTCAGCCAGAGTCCTGGGACTGGTGGACAAAGTAGATTTTAGGGATCCCAGGGTGGGAATGGGATTTCCCATTAAGGGGTGCAAAGGGGGTGATGGGAGTGAACGGGACAGACCAGCGGGAGCTGATGGAGAGGGAGGCCCCGAGGACTAGGCCCATTCTTTTTCTGGTTTCCCCCATGCCAGGTAAATGCTACAGCCTGTAATAGGCTGGAAACAGCCCTGAAGTCACCAATAATTGGAGCACAGGTGAGCTTCCCATCTCAGGCCTTGACCGTCCCAGCGTTAAATCGCTTTGTGAACAGGGTGGGCAAGGAAATGGAGCCAGTCCAATCTTTTCAATTGCACCCTCCTTCCACTCCCCCCCTCCCCCCCACGCCCCCCCTCCCCGGCCCCCCACCTGAAAATCTACTGGCGGGGGATGCTGAAATTCAGGCCACAGTTCCTTTAACAGAATATGATTATTTTAAGCTTCTATTTGGAGAGCAGTGCTCCATCCTACTTATTACAGCAAAAACCACTGGAGTGTTGGACTAACAACATTGGAAAATAAATGAAGGCTGCCCCAAGGCAGGATTCAAATAATCATCGACCATTCAGGTAACTGAAGTTGACAGCAAATAAAAAGGCATGCAAAATAAATAAATGGCGCAAGATGTAATTTCAGTCAGACATCCAGAAATTGTACTTTCACTGATATTACATCTGCTCAATATTACGCGTTGGCTTTAGTGGCTGGTTTAGCTCACTGGGCTAAATCGCTGGCTTTTAAAGCAGACCAAGCAGGCCACCAGCACGGTTTGATTACCGTACAGCTTCCCCAGACAGGCGCCGGAATGTGGCGACTAGGGGCTTTTGACAGTAACTTCATTGAAGCCTACTCGTGACAATAAGCGATTTTCATTTCATTTCATCAGTGGAGACCAAAATCAGGTGAGAGGGGGAGAATTGACATTGCACCCTATTCCGGTATCTTTCCGACTGGCAAGCTAGATTAAAATTGCTCCCAGTGGATGGATGGAAAATAAGTATGACGCTTGATTCAGGCAGTTTCTCACCTATCAAGTTCGGTTATAATGACCTCTTTAGGTAAATATCTACTAAGAGGCTTTTCACAGTAACCCAATTGCAGTGTTAATGTCAGCCTACTTGTGACAATAAAGATTATTATTATTTTTCTTATTATATTATTATACAACTGTGACAATACCAGCTGTATGTTTCAATTGTTCTTTGATTATGTGAGTCAGTTTACTATCGGTGATCACCATGTTGGACTGGATAAGCCTGAGTGTGGACTCAGGTTAAAATAAACAAACTGGAGAAGTAGCTGGAAGCAAAGACCAGGAAACATGGAGCAGACATTGATGTGCCATCAATTGTACGCGAGGCGAGTGATTTACCAAAGTCTGGCTTTAATTGACTAGAACACAGCTCTGCGATCGTCTACAATGGAAAGGGACGATCGTCAGGCGTCTGACCATTTATACCTCGTTAATAGAGGCGCGGTTAACTCAGCCTCTCGGCCAATCGGTCGAGAGGCACATGACCGACCAGGGCCAATGGTAAGCCGACGTTCTGGCCCAATGGCAGACAAGTATGCAGATCATATCACCACAGACATTTTAAAACGCCTTGAATAAAGGTGTGTCACATGCATATAAATTAGTGTCATCTCTACTTAACTCTGAGGTATCAAATATACAGGACCAATGGCACATTTAACGTAGGAAAATGTCCTGGGGCATGTTCTGGAATATCATTTCAGCTTCAGTGCACTTTTCTGTACTACTGAAGGAGAAATCAAATATTACCTCTGCTGCCGCTAACAGTCTCAGACTGCTGTATTAGAACAAGGTACTTAATCAATTAGTTCATGGATAGGTATTGAGCTGACACAAACTGGATGGATTGCAACTGAGTGGCAAGTATTAAGGGATAAGGTACTTTACTTAATTCCTCACAGATCATGTACGTTCTGCGCTGTCATGAGCTATTAAATAATGCAGCTTATTCGCAAGGGTGATTAGTAACAATCGTTAAAACGGAAAAGGGTAACTAAAAGATTTCTCCACAAGATGTAATTAAGCAGAAAATTCCAGGCTGTCACTTTGGTGGATCCAAAAAAATTGGAGCCGGGGATTGTTATTTTCCAAAGGGGGTTCGCCCAATTGTCCGACGCTCACGTTGCCTTGCTGCGTTTTCAGTGAATTTTCTGCCAAGCTTCCAGTAAAGGATTCGGATCACTCCCACAGAAATTCAAACCGTGTAATGTTTTGTTGAAGATAGAAACTTAACAGGTGCCAACACTTTGGGCAGAATTCTCCCATCTTGGGATTAGGTCCCGTGGTGGAGACGGGAACATGAAATCGTGTCCGCTGAAGAGGCTGAGGGTAAAACACGCCAAAACATCTGGCTGCAACCTCATTAATTATGCAAGCAGGTGTTTTGCACCATATTCGTGGGTGGGGTGGGCCTGATGGCGAATGCACCGCCGTCCTATCTGAGCAACATACTGAAAGGGCCTGACATCACTGACCCGCTATTGAGGAAAGAAGATGGGCCACTTCAAAATGACAATGGATCTCCAAGAACATTCGGAGTCTTGGAAGATGGATCCTCTCCAGGATATGGAATCTGGAAGGTCTACCTTCCCCACCCTCCCCCACCCATTGCTGTAGTGCTCTGGAATCCAGGGCTGCTGGCGGACTCCGTCCTGATCTCCGAAGGCAGCCCTGGCAGAGTTCAGGTGAATCCTGACATCTGCACGCCACCTGGTACCAAATGTGTTTGGCACCAATGTGTTTTACTGCTGGCGTGGTGAGTATGGGCGTAGGTGGTCAGCTCTTTAGCTGCATACCATTAGCTGGATTCATATAAGTTTCATGCTCAACTCCAGCGGGCTTTCCTGATCCACCAGGGTAGACACCAGTGAAAGATCCTACTGTAAACTAACACGGTTGTAGAACTAATTTTTGGCCCTCACTGCTAATAATCTTTATTAGTGTCACAAGTAGGCTTACATTAACACTGCAATGAAGTTAATGTGAAAATCCCCTCATTGCCACGCTCCGGCGCCTGTTTGGGTACACAGAGGGAGAATTCAGAATATCCAATTCACCTGACAAGCACGTCTTTCGGGACTTTGTGGGAGGAATCTGGAGCACTCGGAGGAAACCCACACAGACACGGGGAGAACGTGCAGACTCCGCACAGACAGTGACACAAGCCGGGAATCAAACCTGGGTCCTTGGAGCTGTGAAGCAACAGTGCTAACCACTGTGCTGCCATAAATTCTCCCTCCTCCCCCTGATTGGTGAGGGTGTGTGAGAATTCCACCCTTTATAAATGATTTTATCTTCCAAGATGTAGGTCTGAATAAATACTATGTTGTTTTGTTATTGTGTGTGTGTGCGTATGTGTGTCTGTGTGTGCATGTGTGTGTGCGTGTTTGTGTGCGTGTGTATATGATCAAATTGGACACGGAGGAGGGAATGGCAAAAGACTGAAAAACAGTTCATGCTTGAAGATAAACACTGGAGTAGGCTGATGTGAGTTATTTAAGCTATCAAACCTCTAACGCCTGTAAATCAGTTACACTTTACATCAGATTATTAATTATTAAGGCTGTGGGGAGGCAGTGGGGGAGAGTTAAAGGAATGGATTATTGAAACAATAAGTGTTTATGAAACGGAATTTTTTTTATTGTTTCTGATTTTATGAACTGGCCATTTTAATAATATAAGCTGTATTTTAATTGTTGTTGTTAATTAGCTGATAGTCATAATCATTAATACGATGACAATCTACTCCCATTTGGAAGCAAATGGACGTATTAGTGAGAAGGCAGCATGGTTTTGTGAAGGGGACGTTGTGTCTCACTAACTTGATAGAGTTTTTCGAAGAGATCACAAAGGTGATGGATGCAGGTAGGGCAGTGGATGTTGTCTATATAGACTTCAGTAAGGCCTTTGACAAGGTCCCTCATGGCAGACTGGTACAAAAGATGAAGTCACGCGGGATCAGGGGTGAGCAGGCAAGGTGGATACAGAATTGGCTAGGTCATAGAAGGCAGAGAGTAGCAATGGAAGGGTGCTTTTCTTATTGGAGGGCTGTGACGAGTGGTGTTCCGCAGGGCTAAGTGCTGGGATCTTTGCTGTTCGTAGTATGTATAAATGATTTGGAGGAAAATGTAACTGGTCTGATTAGTAAGTTTGCAGACGACACAAAGGTTGGTGGAATTGTGGATAGCAATGAGGACTGTCAGAGGATACAGCAGGATTTAGATTGTTTGGAGACTTGGGTGGAGAGATGGCAGATGGAGTTTAATCCAGACAAATGTGAGGTATTGCATTTTGGAAGGTCTAATGCAGGTAGGGAATATACAGTGAATGGTAGAACCCGAAAGAGCATTGAAAGTCAGAGAGATCGAGGTGTACAGGTCCACAGGTCACTGAAAGTGGCAACACAGGTGGAGAAGGTAGTCAAGAAGGCATACGGCACGCTTGCCTTCATTGACCGGGGCATTGAGTATAAGAATTGGCAAGTCATGCTGCAGCTGTATAGAACCTTAGTTAGGCCATACTTGGAGTATAGTGTTCAATTCTGGTCGCCACACTACCAGAAGAGATTTACCAGGATGTTGCCTGGTATGGAGGGCATTAGCTATGAGGAGCGGTTGAATAAACTCGGTTTGTTGTCACTGGAACGACGGAGATTGAGAGGCGACCTGATAGAGGTCTACAAAATTATGAGGGCATAGATAGAGTGGCTTTTCCCCAGGGTAGAGGGGTCAATTACTAGGGGGCATAGGTTTAAGGTGTGAGGGGCAAGGTTTAGAGTAGATGTACAAGGCAAGTTTTTTACACAGAGGGTAGTGGGTGCCTGGAACTCGCTGCCGGAGGAGGTGGTGGAAGCAGGGACGATAGTGACATTTAAGGGGCATCTTGACAAATACATGAATAGGATGGGAATAGAGGGAGATGGACCCAGGAAGTGTAGTTTAGTCGGGCAGCATGGTCGGCACGGGCTTGGAGGGCCGAAGGGCCTGTTCCTGTGCTGTACTTTTCTTTGTCCTTTGTTCTTTTTTCTATTAAGAAAAATGCACATCAAAGGGTTCAACCAGCACATTATTTAAAAAATGCAAATTCCATTGCAAATCAAAATGACTGACTCAGCTGAGTGAAGGTATGTGGATCACTTCAGAGTTCTGTACCCCAGAGAACTGCCGATGTTCAGTCATTGAAAATATTGTCATTATAATTTTGTTCATGCATCTGAGAGGCATAATTTGTGGCTGTCGGAATGGAGATTAAAATGTATTTGAAGCTCTAAAATCTATTATCTATCTGGCATCTCAACTAAGCTCTGTTGTCTTCGCGATAAATAATTCAAGGTGGAGTCTTTGTTGAAATTCTGGGAAGTTGCCTTTGGGACTTTTTCAGAAGATCTTTGGGATTAGAGGTGAACACACCCAAGTTGGAGGGTGTAATTAAGGCCAAAGTTCAGTAGGCTGAGAAGGATAGAGCCTTCTTGAGTTCTGCAAAGCATCTGTAAAGCTTTCAGAAATCCGGCTTGTTTCTGACATTAAGCAAGAGTGCAGTCGCGACCACGCTCAAACTAAAGAACATTGTTGTGAGGTTTGAAAGAAATTGCAGGGCCGCTTAACCAAAAGATAATTGAAGGATCCCCATGAAATGTTATTCCTCAAAGGATAACTGGAACATTGGGTATAAACCAAAGTGAATTCCTGAGAGCTGTGGCACTTAGGTGAACCTGTTAAGGTTTTCTTGGGGGTGGGGTTATAAGGAAAAGGGACAACTTCAGTTGAGAATTCTACACTAAGATATATGTGATTGTGGTTTATTAAGTTTTTTTCTGTGAAGTGCAAGTATTTACCTAAAGCAGTGTTCACTTTGTAGTGTTTGCTTTATCTGTTTCTTGTGTAGCAAAATTAATTTGCTTAAACCAGTGAACTTTGTGGTGTAATATCTTCAGTCAGTCACTGGGTGCTCAAATTTATCTTCAAAAGTTTACGGTCCCTAACAGGAATAATAATAATAAGATCGGGACAAAATTCAAGACGGAGATCAATTCATTTTTGGATACTTAAGGAATGATTGGATATGGAATTAGGTGGGAACGTGGAGTTCAGCTAAAAGATTGGCCATGATGTTATTCAGCAGTAAAGACGCCTCAAGGGGCTCCACAGCATACTCCTACTTTTATCTCTCATTGCTAACAAAATTATGTCTTGCAGCAAGAACTGCCAGTGAAGATAGAAAGATAATTTTATTTCATACTGTCATGATATGCATTCATGCACATAATGAGATACAGACAGGCAGTGACAGACACCCAGTACAGCCAATCAACACACAGGACAGAACACAACCAACCACCAGGCAGAACACTAGAATGTGGTTTCCCACTATAAAACACATGAGGCATCAACACTCTGCCTCTTTCCACTGGTGACATCTGTAGTGACAGTCAGGGTGTATATATCAGTTAGCACCTTCTACACGTGGCTCAGAGCTAGTCTGGTCTAGTTAGTTATAGTAAACAGGCTTAGATTAGTAGAGTGTCAAAACCACAGCGAACTTTGTGCACTGCTTAACAAGTTCAATAACGCGTATTGAACTAACATCAAAGTTTGGAGCCTACTTTCAAGTACAACTGCATCCAGTTGCAGTCCGTGTTAGCCCAGGGTGAATAGCACAACACATACATTAGTGAGTTTTATATGGCTGTAGTTATGTACAATTAGAAGATTAGATGACAGTACCAAGCAAAATTGTTTCAAAAGTGCGAACTTGGGTGAGTTCACCTCTAATCCCAAAGATCTTCTGAAAATGTCCCAAAGGCAACTTCCCAGAATTTCAACAAAGACTCCACCTTGAATTATTTATCGCGAAGACAACAGAGCTTAGTTGAGATGCCGGATAGATGATAAATTTTAGAGCTTCAAATACATTTTAATCTCCATTCCGACAGCCACAAATTATACCTCTCAGATGCATGAACAAAATTATAATGACAATATTTTCAATGACTGAACATCGACAGTTCGGTGACAGCACGGTAGCATTGTGGATAGCACAATCGCTTCACTGCTCCAGGATCCCAGGTTCGATTCCGGCGTGGGTCACTGTCTGTGCGGAGTCTGCACATCCTCCCCGTGTGTGCGTGGGTTTCCTCCGGGTGCTCCGGTTTCCTCCCACAGTCCAAAGATGTGCAGGTTAGGTGGATTGGCCATGCTAAATTGCCCTTAGTGTCCAAAATTGTCCTTAGTGTTGGGTGGGGTTACTGGGTTATGGGGATAGGGTGGAGGTGTTGACCTTGGGTAGGGTGCTCTTTCCAAGAGCCGGTGCAGACTCGATGGGCCGAATGGCCTCCTTCTGCACTGTAAATTCTATGTAATTCTATGTATTAAAGTGGTATGAATTGGCAGCAAGGTCATTCAGTTCTGTATTTTCATTTCTCACCGAGAAGTTTCAAATAAGTCTTATGTAACATAACAAAGAGAGAGTAAGTAAAATCCACTATTGCAATTCACACTGCGGATGTCCATTGATCTCCCTGAGAAAAACAATATTCTGTTCCTGAGTTCTGGTCTCCAGTCATATTTTTGTAAAGGAAACAGTGAGAGACCGATAACTTTTAAAGAGAAATTTGAGCTTTCAGTTATTTGCTCCAAGGATGATACATCGAAAGTTTGTGTGTTTAAAAAATGCTTACTGCATCACAAGAGTAAAATAACACTATTGACTAAACACCATGGCGGCATTCTCTGTTTCTGAGACTAAATGTTGATGCAAAATGGAGTTCCATGATAGCAAAACTGGCGCTGCACCTGGATCGATTCCGGTTCTGTTAAGGGGCTACCACCGGCACAACGTGCAACATAATAAATTCTAATGAGAAATGGTGCCTGATTCACTGGCTTCGCGATTGATACTCAGGAGGCTGACACTCTGTAACCGCATATGCTCCACTCCGCACACACACCATCCCAGTCAACAAGCTGACAGCGAGGAGAGCAGTTCCAAGGTTCATGGACGCAGAGCTCGGGACCCACCTGGACGCCGTGGAGGAGAGGAGGATGAACCTGTACCCAAGCCCGGGAAGTAGGTTGCGAACCGCTACCATTCGCCTTGCCTTGGCTCAAGTGGCAGAGGTGGTCAGCCACGTGGGTAATGTTGTCCAGACCGACAAGCAGGCCGGAACAAACTGCACAATCTCCTCAGGGAGGCCAGGGTGAGTAGGCAGCACTGTGCCCCTGGCAGCAACCCCCCTCCCACACACCCGTAACGGACGGGCGAACCCCCTCCATGCACCACATGCCGGCACCCATACTGGCCGGGTGCCCTGGCCACTGAGGCCACCAGCTACCCACCCCCTGAGCTGCACGTGTTGGACTGTTTAACACTGTCATTGTCTGCTCGCCACCCCTGCCGGCCCAGAAGAAAGCCACGCACGGCAGCCCTGAGCGGGAGAAGGGGGAACCGCCCGACCTGTGACCCCGCACTGTGACTGAGCAGAGGGCCCTGGACATAGTGGGCGGCCCAGAGGAAAGCCAGGTCACCGTGGTGGAGCTCGGCCGCAAGTGAGGAAGTGAGACCCTGATGAGTTACCGTCCCCCGTGACACCACCCCCCCACACCACTCCCATACCACCCTCACCCCTACCCACACTCCCACACCACCCTCACCCCTACACCACTCCCCACAACCCTCGGAACACCCTCACCCTACACCACCCCCACACCACCCACACCCCCAACATCAGCCCAAAACCACCCTCACCCCACACTACCCCAACACAACCCTCACAACATTCTCACACTACACCACCCCCACACCCCCCTCACCCCACCATCCCCCACCCCACTTCTCCCCTGGTATAATCACTCACCTTGTCTTCTGCCTTACAGGATCTGCTGATGATGGGGTGGGTCCATCCAGTGTCCCCCACCCCCAGCCAGTGCCACAGCCGGAACCCCCCCCCCCCCCCCCCCCCCACCGTGAACCGAGCGGTGATGGGGGCAGCCCGGACACCAGCCCTCCGCCCGAGACACAGGAGACCCCGGAGCTCGGGTCCGGGGCTGACATAGATTTTCCATCACAGCATCTCCAACACCTTCCACCATCCCACAGACACTCACCTCGGTTGGGCACTTTAGTGAGGAGTCTACATGCACACCATGTAGATGGTCCTGCACAGCAAGTGGAGGTAGGATCGACCGAGGGGGCAGACAGTCGGAGGGCAGGCCGACCCCAGGGACTAGATGTCGTCCAGTTGGGTTTCGGGCTTCTGGTAGAGACAGTCCCCATCGATTGTGGAGATGCAGTCACAGAACCAGGGCCTACATGAGGGGTTGTCGGCGAGCATCCATCACCTGGATGGAGGAGTTGGAGGAGTCCAACCGTGCTCAGCAGCAGGAGGTGGTGCCAACCAGGCCAACACCACAAGGGTGGCACCTGCGGTGGTGGCATTGGGGGCGGCGGTTTTGGCTATGGTTCAGCATGTCCAAGGGCTGGGGCATTCTGTGCAGTCGCTGGCTGAGTCCCAGGACAGGGCTGCCCTCTCACAGGCATCTATGTCGCAGTGGTGCTCCTGAACGTGGCCCAGACATAGCAGGCCGTGCTGTCGGTGGCATTGGCCAGGTGTTGGCCGATGTGGCGCAAACACAGCAGGAGGTGTCTCAATCCCAGAGGGAGATGGTGCAGTCATTGGCTGATGTGGCACAGACACAGAAGGTGGTAGCACATTTGCAGTGTGATGTGGCTCAGACCCAGAAGGTGGTAGCACATTTGCAGTGTGATGTGGCATAGTCCCAGATAGAGATAGTCCACTCCCTGTGTTCCATGGCTACAAGCATGCAGACCCTGGTCAAGATCAGATTGGGCCTATAGGACTGGCAGCGCCAGGTGGTGTAAGAGCCTTAGGGGATAGCTCCGCTTGTACCCCCATCCCATGGAGTAGCCTGGGGCCACTGGGCACCCCGAAGGAGGAGGACGTAATTGAGCACATGCTGATGGCTCCCCCTATCCCGCATCCTACTCGTCAGAGGATGCCTGGCCTTCATCGTCCTCCTCCAGCATGTCGCCCCTCTGCTGCCCGATGTTGTGGAGGACACAACAGGGGGCCACGATGTGGGCGACCCTCACAGCAACATACTGGAGGGCCCTTGCAGGGCAGTCCAGGCACCTGGGCCGCATCGTCAGGAGGCTGAAGCACCGTCCGACCACACTCCTGGTCACTGTTTGAGGGGAGTTGTAGTGGGTCTCCTGGTCGGTCTGTGGCCTCCGGATAGCTGTCATCAGCCACGGCCGCAGTGGGTAAGCCCTGTCACCCAGGAGCCAACCACCCAACCAGGGAGACATCCCGAACATGTCAGGGATCACCAACTGTGCCAGGATGAAGGCCTCATGTACACTGCCCAGGTATTGGGCGCAGACGTGCACGATGCGTAGCTGATGGTCACATATCAGCTGCACATTAATCGAGTGGAACCCCATTCGATTTGTGCAGAGCGGCCTGTCATCTGCAGGTGTTTGTCGGGGAACCTGCATCCCGTCGATCACCCCTTGGACCCAGGGCACGTCAGCGGCGAACCCCGTTGCCCGGGAATCCTGGTAGGTTGGGTCCACATTGAAGTGGATGTAATGATCCGCCTGGGCATATAGGTTTTCTGTGATGGCGTAGATGCACCTGTGCACCGAGCTCTGTGAGACGCCGGACAGGTCCCCACTTGGCGTAAAGGTTGAGGCTGATCGTCATCTTGATGGCCACTGGGGGTGGGTGTCCTCTCCCATACTGCCATGGTGCCAGGTATGTCATCATCTGGCAGATATGTTCCACTGTCCCTCTGCTCAGCCGGACTCTTTGATGGCATTCCCGGTCTGGCAGATCCTTGAACAACAGGTGGTGCAGGTACACAGGAGTATTCATGTGGCGTCTCCTTGGCACCTCCTCCTCCTTGGCCTGTTGGGCGGTTGGGTCTCCAACCTGGCAGCTGCCAACTGCTCCTCTGCTGCAGCTGCCTCCTCCTGGTGCCAGCTCGTACAGCCACAGGGCATTCCCAAGGGCTGCAGCGACTAGCAGGAAGGCCACCATTGCTGGTTGAATTCCAATATCCATTGTCTACAGGGGGTGAAAGGCCAACATTTAGCATAGTGCATACTGCCATGCCCAACCAGGTCCAACGGGCAACATCGTGTCCCCGCTTCGCACTGTGGGCTCTGTTCCTGTGTGTTCTCCCCCATCCCCGCAGCTCTGGGCCTGCCAGGTGACTGTCCCTGATGCCAAGTTGCCCTGGGAGGGTCACCACCAGTTGGTGGCTGGGTGGGGGGGAGTTTGTGATAGAGGATAGGGTGAGAGGGTGGGGAAGGTGGGAGAACACAATACGGCTGATGTCATTCTACAGAACCAAGTGCCAAGGTGGGGTGTTCAGTGACGTGCGCAGCACGATGGCGGCCTGAAGGCCGTGGTATTGGCAGCCCATGCCTGGGTACCACCCCAGTCCCGTGGGGGGTCACCCCAGCCATTCCCCCCCCCCCCCCCCCACCCCAGCAGTCCGGCCCACAGCCCGTTGTCGCTCCTCTCTGAGTCCTACCTCCTCTTTCTCCCTCAGCAACCGCAACACTAGTTTCACGGTTTTTGAAAACACAAGTGAAAATCGCCGTCGGGAACTTGGTCCATTGGAGGTGGAGAATCGCGGAGCTCCGGAGAATACTGGGTCCACTAATGATATGCAAATTGTGTTTACTGTACATGCATTCCGGTACGCATTAACGGTGCTGTCGTGGTGATGGAGAATTGCGATTTGGCGTCAAATCGGAACCTATTCTCCGCCCAATCGTCTTTCCCGATTTTGGCCTCAGCCATCAGAGAATCAGGCCCCATTTTCCTGTGTAGGCAGCTGTACAAACACCCCCACATTGATTCAGTATACACCTCCCGCTGCCTCAGGAAGGCAGACAGCAATATCAGAGACTCTTCCCACCCAGGCATTGCCTTCTTCCACGAAAGGGAAAATGCTGGAAAATCTCAGCAGGTCTGGCAGCATCTGTAAGGAGAGAAAAGAGCTAATGTTTCGAGTCCGATGACTCTTTGTCAAAGCTTTGACCTGCAGAGATTTTCCAGCATTTTCTCTTTCGTTTCAGATTCCAGAATCCTCAGTAATTTGCTTTTATTGCCTTCTTCCAGACTCTTCCATCAGACAGAAGGTACAGGAGTCTGAAGACCCGCACATGAAATGAAAAATGAAAATCGCTTATTGTCACGAGTAGGCTTCAATGAAGTTACTGTGAAAAGCCCCTAGTCGCCACATTCCGGCGCCTGTTCGGGGAGGCTGGTATGAGAATCGAACCGTGCTGCTGATCTGCTTGGTCTGCGTTAAAAGCCAGAGATTTAGCCCAGTGTGTTAAACCAGCCCCACATCCAGACATAGGAACAGCTTCTTCCCAACAGCTACAAGACTCCTCAACGACTCCCCCTCGGACTAATCTGTTCCCTGTAAGAACACTATTCATGACGCCCTATGCTGCTCTTGCTCATATATTTGCTTTGTTTGGCCCCTTATTCCACACTGTAACCAATCACTGTTTGTCGATGTAGCATTTGTCAATATTCTTTGTTGATTATTCTTGTGTCTACTATGTACGTACTGTGTACGTTCCCTCGGCTGCAGAAAAAGACTTTTCACTGTACTTTGGTACATGTGACAATCAATCAAATCAATCAATCAATCTTTAAACTATAGAAATAAACAGATTCTGGTACTTGTCGCTTTCCCCAGAATTACAGGTCTCATTGCAAACAGTTCATAGTATTTTCTAGCACTGCAAATTTCACCCTTCACCTCCAAGCTAGGCAATTCCTCCAACCTCTTTAAAGCTGAATGGGAGTTCTCATCTGCATTACAGGCGGTAAATGTTAAAGTCGGCATGTTTTCTGCCGAAGGTGCGATTGTGGCTAATTCTATCATTTTCAAACTCTGTACCTTCCAATTGCCGGCACTCAAGACCAAAGTACAACTCCTTCCTGTGATATGCATGCGTTTCTTGGGAAGCCTGTAACATGATATTAAAATGGCTTCCTCTATCCTGTGTCCCATGGTACTGGGTTACACATATCTTTGATCACAACTTAGATGTAAAACTATATGTTCCAGCATAGCTGATTACAACTTGATATCAGTAGCACCTCTGGGATTTTCGGAGATGCTGGGACTACCCATTGTCGACTTAAGAACAGCAGTCCATCCTGAAACCTCTCTGCCTGTCCACTTCTCTATCTCTCTCTCTTCTGTTAAAATTCTACCTCTCAAACCAAACTTTTCATCATCTGCCCTGGTATCACATTGCACAGCTTGGTGTTAAATTTTATTGATTTTATTATGAAGACCCAGGAGCAGAAGTCGGCCATTCGGCCCAAATGAGGCTGGATTCTCCCCTACCGGGCGGGGCGGGGGGTACCGGCGGGATGGAGTGGCGTGAACCACTTCGGCGTCGGGCCTCCCCAAAGGTGCGGATTTCTCCGCACATTTAGGGGCTAAGCCCTCACCTTGCGGGGCTAGGCCCGCGCCGGAGTGGTTGGCGCCCCGCCGGCCGGCGGGAAAAGCCTTTGGCAATACGCCAGCCGGGGCCGAAGGGACTTCGCCGGCCAGCGGAAATCCGCGCATGCGCTGGAGCGTTAGCGGCTGGTGACGTCATCCCCATGCATGCGCATGGGAGGGGGGTCACTTCCGTGTCGGCCATCGTGTAGTCTATGGCCGGCGCGGAAGGAAAAGAGTGACCCCCACGGCACAGGCCCGCCCGCGCCACAATTCCCGCTGGTAAGGGAGGTGGTTTGATTCACACCGGCGGGACCGGCATGACAGCAGCAGGACTTCGGCCCATCGCGGGCCGGAGAATCGCCGGGCGTCGACTGGCGCGGCGCGATTCCTGCCCCCGCCGAATATCCGTTGCCGGAGACTTCGGGAGACGGTGGGGGAGGGATGCAATCCGGCCCCCGGCGCTCCTCCGACCCGGCGGGGGGTCGGAGAATCCAGCCCCTGATCTTGTGAAGCACCTTGGGACATTTCATTACATTAAAGTTGCCGTTGCTGTAAAGGCAAAGTGGGTCCACACAACTGTGAATTTGATGAGATTATGTCTTAGGACTTGGGCACATGCCTGACCAATTACTTTCACCTCACCAATATTTTATTGGAAGAAACATTCACTCATCCAGTACAGGGTATCAAAACAAAAATCAATGGCAGTGGAGGGGCCAAGAAAATGGTGTTGATTCGGAACTGGATGTCATCAGCTTTTCACCTCTACAACTCAGGGACAAAAATAAATGGTTACGCCGTCTGTGAATTGCCCCTGGCCTTTTAAAAGCTGCCTGAACAATGGATCTCAGTGATCCTACTCGAGAGCTCTTTTACCTTATCCTTGATTGAATTCCCTTCTGAAGGGAAATTGTCAGATACAGTCAGTGGATCTCAGGAGCAATGCAAGAATTTGGCAGGCATGTGCACTGGCTTTCAGCAAGCACCTTTGGGAGACACTGACAAGCATGTACCTTTCTTTTTCAAGAGAGCAAAGTTCCGGTAAGGATTCAGCGTTTTCTTGTGGGTCCTCTCATATTCCAAAAGGAGTGCGATAACATTCTGTCACAGATGCTGCAAACACATTATCTCGGCAGAGAGATGAACTATTGTGTGAATCATGCATGCCTCCAAGAATCTCACTGTGACAGCCATAATTCCCTGTTGCTGCTGAGTTGCTGCTGGAGTCAGTCAGCAATTTCATGTCAGAAGTCAACACTCTTAGTCACAGATATATTCTGATTCAACCCTGATCAAAAAGCTATCTAAACAAGCACTCAAAATGAATTTGCTTTTCAGTTCAAACATACTCTGCGACGATGTGGGTTTACTGACCATCCTGACCAGCTGGGAAATGTTTTTTTTTTTTGCAGCACTGTTAATAAGAAACAATCTCTTTAATCGCCTGCTGCCCGTAAATGATTACACTGATAATTATCCACGGGGCCGCACTGCCACCTGAGTCAGAAAGCTGTGGGTTCAAGATATATACAGGGGGCGGGATTCTCTCATCCCGGGGCTGGGCCGGAGAATCCCCGCGATCGGCGTGAATCGGGCCACGCCGCCCCGATGCCGGGACGCGATTGCCGCCGGTGTGATTGGCGCAGCGCTAGTTGGGGGCCGCGTAGCCGATTCTCAGCCTGGGATGGGCCGAGCGGCCATCGTAAAAAACCCGAGTCCCGCCGACGCCGTTCACACCTGCTCTCAGCCAGCGGGATCTCGCCGTGGAAGGGTCCGGGGGGGGGCGGCCTGTGCTGGGGTGGGGGGGGGGGGGGTCTGACCCCAGGGAGTGCCTCCGATGTGGCCTGGGCCGCGATCGGGACCCACAGATCGGCGGGCCGGCCTCTCTGGCTGGGGGCCACCTTTCTTCCGCGCCGGCTCCTGTAGCCCTGCACCATGTTGCGTCGGGGCCGGCGCGGAGAAGGGAGCCACTGCGCATGCGCACGTTGGCGTCGGTGCCACTGCGCATACGCGCGATGGCGCCCAGTTGATGCCGGCATCAGCAGCTGGAGCGGCGTGAACCACTCCGGGGCCCTACTGGCCCCCTGTAGGGGCCAGAACTGCTGAACCCGAGGCCGTGTTGACGCCGTCGAGAAACGCAACGGCGTTTCCGACGGCATCAACACTTATCCTCAGGATCACAGAATCCCGCCAAAGTGCTTGCAATGAAATTTAGACTGATAGCTGGTGCAGTATTGTGGGATTGCTGCATTGTTGAAGGTGCTGTCAGTATTGTGGGATTGCTGCACTGTTGAAGGTGCTGTCAGTATTGTGGGATTGCTGCACTGTTGAAGGTGCTGTCAGTATTGTGGGATTGCACGGTGGCTCAGTGGGTTAGCATTGCAGTCTCACGGTGCTGAGGTCCCAGGTTCGATCCCGGCTCTGGGACACTGTCCGTGTGGAGTTTGCACATTCTCCCTGTGTTTGCGTGAGTTTCGCCCCCACAACCCAAAGATGTGCAAGGTTTTTTTAGATTACATAGAATTTACAGTGCAGAAGGAGGCCATTCGGCCCATCGAGTCTGCACCGGCTCTTGGAAAGAGCACCCCACCCCCTATCCAAGGTCAACACCTCCACCCTATCCCCACAACTCAGTAACCCCACCCAACACTAAGGGCAATTTTGGACACTAAGGGCAATTTATCATGGCCAATCCACCTAACCTGCACATCTTTGGACTGTGGGAGGAAACCGGAGCACCCGGAGGAAACCCACGCACACACGGGGAGGATGTGCAGACTCCGCACAGACAGTGACCCAAGCCGGAATCGAACCTGGGACCCTGGAGCTGTGAAGCGATTGTGCTATCCACAATGCTACCGTGCTGCCCTGGTCCGTTGCTCCCTGCCCGAGGTCCCGTAGGTGGATTGAACATGCTAAATTGCCCCTTAATTGGAAAAAATTAATTGGGTACTCTAAAAAAATTTTTTTAAAAAAGTATTGTGGGATTGCTGCACTGTTGAATGTGCTGTCATTCAGAGGAAATATTAAACGCAAGACCCAAGCTGTCCTTTCAGCTGGACACAAGAAAAAAAATCACTGCGTCATTTGAAAGAAGGAAACCTGGTCAATGTTAATCCCTGAACCTGCATCAAGGAAACCTGTGTGGAATCTTGCATTGTGCACATTGGCTGCTGCATTACAGCACTGACTACATTTCACTACAATATTGGAGCAACAATATTGAATTTAAACCCCGCTGTTTAACAAAACAATAATCCAACAAGACATTAAATTAATATGGGGATTTGCAATTTCTCCTTTGGAGATACCAAATAGCTTTTATTCTCCAGGAAATTTGGACACATGCACCATATTATTGTGATCGATTTGCTTGTTCATCTTTTAGTATGCTACAACGTGTTCCTGGAACCAAAAAGACAAGGCTGCCCCATGTAACAATTGACTGGAGAGATCAGGAACCGCAGGTTTGTTAAAAGTTTGGTGATTACAGAAAGTCTCACATATGATCATAAGATTAAAGTGATGGTTTTCCATGGAAGAAACAATTGTCGTCACTTGAAGTTCAGCTACTCTGTTTTGTCTTTTACCCCAATTTATGGCTATGATCCTACCCTTTCGTCAACATTAATCCTGATGTGACCAGCACTTCACAGCCCTTACACATTCTGAGCCAGCTTGTACTAGCCCGCGCGTCAATGCTGCAAGCTACATAAAAAGTGATCACCCGAGATTTCCTTTGCGATCAACACATTCTCAAAGCTGGCAAACTATGGCCTGGATTCTCCATCCCAGCGACTGAGTGATGCCGCAGGTGGGGAATTGTGACAAATCCACGCTGCCGCTAGGAGGGCTGGCGAGGAGCGATTCACGTGATGCGAATGGGCCAGCACGCTGCCCACTTGCAGCCCGCCCGGGTCCCGGCCCCTCTGGGCGTCTGATTCGCTGGGGTCGGGATTTGCGTTCAGAGCTTGACAAGCCGGAGCAGCTTTTAAACTCTCCACTCAGCACAGACTGTCATTCCAGCCAAGAACATGGCTGCATAAAGACCTGCTCCAATATCTCGGATGTTGACACTGAACGCATTTTGGATGCCATTGAGGAACCGAAGGACACCCTCTTCCCCAGGGTGGGGGAGGGAGATTCAAGCCTGCTGTACTGAAATGGGCCTGGCATGAGGTGGCAGAGGGAGTGAGTGCTGCCAGCCTCACCAAGAGGACCGGCTCGCAATGCTGGAAGAAGACGAATGACCTCCTTCGAGCAGCTCGGGCGACTAACCACCTCTGTGTCCCTGGCACCGCTCCCATGCCTCACTCCTCACATCAGCCCTCAATCCCCTCGAGCCCAACAACACCCCACCGCCCTGCATCTCCCTTACAACCCACCCGCCACGAACCCCCAACACATGTATTGCCTTCTTTGGATAGGAACTTTGCATACACATGTCCCCAGCTACAAACTCTCCATAAAACCCCCATCCCAGCATCTCACTATGTCCTTTCTGTGTCCCCAAGGATAAAGCGGGCCATAATAATCGGGGGCACCAGAGGTTAGAGAGGCATCGCAGACATTCAGGTCCACATGCCCTCCGAGGATAGGACTCTGCAACTCACGAGGGAGACAGTTGAGGGTGCAGTGGCTGCGAGGGAGATCAGCATGAACCAAACAGATGAAAGTCCAATGTGACGCAGATATCCCTATAACAAGTGAGTTATCCCTTTCCCACAAAGCATCCGTTTGCAATCCCGTGTCTTTTGTCTTACAGAAGCCACATCATATGGGCCCCCCCATCCAGTCCCTCAGAACGGTCGGTGGGTAATGTCAGTGATCAGGCTCCTGGGTCACCCTCTGGTGAGCACCACCTTACAGAGGCTGCAACACATCAAGTGAAGGAAGGGACTCCCCAGGTAGTGGCCGGTCAGAGGGCTACCCAATCCCAGGGAACAGCTGCCCCCAAGACGGATGCAGGGCTTCTGGAAAAGATGTTCCTATCACTGGTGCAGATGCAGAAGCAGAGCCAGAATTTACAGGAGGGAGTACCAGCAACATTGCGGCATCTGCAAGTACAGCTGGACAGGCCCAGGTAGAGGAGATATTGCCAACAATGCATGGCACCCAGGCTAACACTGAAAGGGTGGGTTGCACAGTGGTAGGCCTGGGGAAAGGTGTAAGCATCATGTTTCAGGATGTCCAAGACTTGGGGCACACTGTGCTCTCCATGACAGAGGCGCAGGACAGGAGAGGCTAGTCACAGGTGCACATGTCCTGGGATTTACTCCTATTTGAAAGCAAGTGGGCATATTCCTGAGAGGCAACATGGTTTTGTGAAGGAGAGGTCGTGTCTCACGGACTTGATCAAGTTTTTTGAGCAGGTGATGACGATGATTGATGAAGGTTGGGCAGTGGATGTTGTCTACATGGACTTCAGTAAGGCCTCATGGCAGACTGGTACCAAAGGTGAAGTCACACGGATCAGAGGTGAGCTGGCAAGGTGAATACAGAACTGGCTCGGTCATAGAAGACAGAGGGTAGCAATGGAAGGGTGCTTTTCTGATTGGAGGGCTGTGACTCGTGGTGTTCCACAGAGATCAGTGCTAGGACCTTTGCTACTTGTATTATATATCAATGATTTGGAGGAAAATTTAACTTGTCTGATTAGTCAGTTTGCGGACGACACAAAGGTTGGTGGAATTGCAGATAGCGATGAGGATATAGATCAGTTGGAGACTTGGGCGAAGAGATGGCAGGTGGAGTCTAATCCAGATAAATGTGAGGTAATACATTTTTGAAGGTGGGAAATATACAGTAAATAGCAGAACCCATACGAGTATTAACAGGCAGAGGGATCTGGGTTTAAAGGTCCACAAGTCATTGAAAGTGGAGAAGGTAGTCAAGAAGGCATACGGCATTATTATTATTAATAATGATTATTATCATTATGCTGGCCTTCATTGGCCGGGGCATTGAGTATAAAAATTGGCAAGTCATGCTGCAGCTGCATAGAACCATAGTTAGGCCACACTTGGAACATAGTGTTCAATTCTGGTCGCCATACTACCAGAAGGATGTGGAGGTTTTAGAGGGGGTACAGAAGAGGTTTACAGGATGTTGCCTGGTATGGAGGGCATTAGCTATGAGGAGCTGTTGGGTAAACTCAGTTTGTTCTCACTGGAATGGCGAAGGTTGAGAGTTCTGATAGAAATCTACAAGATTATGAGGGACGTGGACAGAGTAGATAGAAGCTTTTTCCCGGGGTGAAATAGTCAATTACTAGGGGACATAGGTTGAGTATGTGAGGGGCAATTTTTAGAGGAGACAGAATGATAGAATGATAGAATCCCTACAGTGCAGAAGGAGGCCATTCAGCCCATTAGGTCTGCAATAGAGCACCCTACCTAGGCCCAATCCCCCATTTAAAGCCCCATCTAATTTATTGGCAATTTAGCATGGCCAATCGACCTGACCTACACATATTTGGACTGTGGGAGGAAACTGGAGCACCTGGAGGAAACCCACACAGACACCGGGAGAACGTGCAGACTCCGCACAGACAGTCACCCGAGGTCAAAATTGAACCTGGAACCCTGGCATGGTGAGACAGCAGTGCTGACCATTCATGCCGCCCCCATGTGCGTGGGAAGTTTTTTACACAGAGGGTAGTGGGTGCCCGTCACGCGCTGCCCAAGGAGGTGGTGGAAGCTGGTACCATTAGTGACATTTAAGGGACGTCTTGACAAATACATGAATGAGATGGGAATAGAGGGATACGGACCCCGGAAGTGTGGAAGGTTTTAGGTTAGACGGACAGCATGGTCAACGCAGGCTTGGAGGGCCGAAGGGCCTGTTCCTGTGCTGTACTTTTCTCATTCCTTGTTCTTTGTACACTGAAGCATAATCATTAATGTCTGTGGACAATACAGCTGAACATGAAATGAATTATTTTACAAACTCGCAACCTTGATCTCTAATAGTTCAATACGTTTACTTGATTTTTTAAAACTAAAATTAGCTTCAATGTGATCCTTCACCCCTTATTAAACACAGAAGAAGAATCCCTTAAAGGCATAGATTAAGTCTAATCATTTATCTAGATATCAAGGCCAGTGATGATACTCTCAAAGTCATTCCGCACTGGTATTTACCCATCAGCGTGGGCTAAAATAGGGAAGGAATAAAATGTGGAAGAGGAAGGATACAACAGACCTCTAAAATTCATAGTGCTGACTTCAGGTTGATGTTTCAAGAGCTATTCTTTATTCACACTTTATGTTTCCGACATTAGTGGCCTAAACTACAGAAATATGTTTCAAAATCACGATTTTATTTGGGTTTTATTAGCTGCGTAATTGAAATGTCCCGGAACACTGATTCAAAAATTCCTTTACTTCTCAGATTTTCTTTGCCTGAAAACATCCAACTTTTTCACCCTGTTGTTTTGAGCTGAGTGGATGCTTGTCCATTTACAGGAATAAATTATTCATACTGTTATTGAGCTTGCATCTAAAGTGCATGCCCTGCAAAGGCAAACATTTCACTTACATCTGTTTATGTGCATCTCAGTGTCAACTCTGGTACAAGTGTGTTGTGAGCAAGATACAATGTAATATATTCCGTGTAATGGCTCTTCCATTACACGGAATATATTACATTGTATCTTGCTCACAACACACCGAGGCTGCACTTGCTCAGTCAACCCCAGCCAGCTCGCAGCAAAGGCGCACAGGAGCCCAGGAGACCGGCCCCGGTATTCGGGAATGCTGACCTGGGGAGGCTGCTAGATGCTGTGGAGGCCAGGAGGGATGTCCTGATCCCCTGAGGGTCCCAGAGGGTTCGCCAGAGCTGCCTGGGATGAGGTGGCAGCAGCTGTGAGCACCGGATGTGTGACCAGGAGGTCCAGCCGCCAGTGCAGGAAAAAGGTCAAAGACCTACACTGGGCAGCACGAGTGAGGAGACACCCACAACACCCCCCACGCCACCCCCCCCCCACCCAGAGCCGCCCCACGTGAGCATCCACCCCCAATTCTCCATGCGACCTCCAACCCCCTCTCCACACCCCTTCTCCCTTCAGCCCTCCCTCCACGCCCTCCCCCCCACCACTGTGAACCACTTGTGTGGCTAACGATGCCCTCTCTGTGTCTCCTCAGAAAAAGCTCTTACACAATCGCCGGGAGAGGGCCCAGATTGGCAGAGGGGTGCCGGACATAAGAATCCTCGCCACCTTCGAGGAGAGAGCCCTGGAGGTGAGCGGTGTGGCCAAGGAGAGAGCGGTCACCAACGCGGAGGCTGGCGGATACCGCAGAGGTGAGGAACCACCGGGCTCCACCCGGAGGACCTGTCAAACATGAATTGTTATTGCCTTACTGACTGACCCGTCCCTCCCACTGACCACATGTCCATTCTCCAGCTGGCCCTCCAGCCGATGGTGCAAGCCCATCCTGGGTGGCCCCTTTCCAGCCTCCCAAGAGACCACCTCAGAGGAGAGCTCCAAGGATTCCACCATAATAGTCGCAGCACAGCTGTCATCCCCACCCTCCATCAGCGCAGATACACACACCTCGGTGAGACAGATTAATGGCCAGGCTCCTGGGGCACAATCTGCTGAGCAGCGCACAGCTGCTGATGTACATCAGGTGGAGGCAGGAACCCCCCTGGGCGAGACAGCAGTCGGAGGTCTGCTGGATCCCAGGACCCAGCTGGGTCCCAGCCTGATGCTAAGCTTGTGGCAGATACCATCCCGGAGGTGATGGAGACATTAGGGAGCGGCCGGGACATTCAGAGGGAGATGTCAGCGATCATTGGCCAATTGGAGGAGTCCCAGAGACTACGGGTGCAGGAGATGACACCGAGGCCAACTCTGCTAGGGTGGCGACCGCAGTGGGGAGCCTGGTGCACAACATCGGCACCATTAGTGAAGGTGTCCAAGGCGTTGCGCAGTAAGTGACGGCCATGGCTGAGGGTCTCAGCAGAATGTCTGCCTCGCTGGGGGATGTGACCCAGTACCAGGCTGTCTTTGATGAGGTTTGGCGGGGCATGTCCAGCTCTCAGATGAGAATGGCTGAGGAGCTGTGGAGAATGTCCCAGTTGCAGGTGGGCATTGCTGAGGCCCTGCAGAGCATCACCCAGTCACTGGGTGTTTGTCCCAGTAACTGAGGAGTATCACTGAGGGCATCGACACAATAGTGCCGACCATGGAGAACCGCCAGGGTTGGCAGAGCCAGATGATGCAGGGTCAGCCGGGACTCAAACCAGCTGCCACTCCGTCCCAAGGTGGACCTCATGTGACTAAACCAGCACCTTTAATACCCATACCAATGTTTGAAGAACCATTTAGTCGGGTCTTGGTAGACTGTGTTGGACCACTGCCTAAAATGAAGGCAGGGCATCAGTACATTCATAAGGACACGGATATGACCACCCAAGTTTCAGAAGCTGTACCTTTGAGAAGAATCACAGCTAAGGTAGTGGTGCAAAAGTTGCCAATTTTTTTCACACGCTATTACCCATCCATAGAAATACAATTTGACCAGGGTTCTAACTTTATGTCTTAAATTTTCCTGGACATAATAGATATCAAGCAACAAACGTCGACCACCTATTACTCACAAATTCAGGGAGCTTTGTGGAGAGATATCATCAGACTCGAATAAACCTCATGATTCGGGCCTATTGTCATGAATATCCAAGAGATTGGGACAAAGGATTGGACTTTTTACTTTTTGCGCCAGACATTCTCTGAATAAATCCACTGGGTTTAGCCCATTTGAATTGGTCAGTGGTCATGAAGCACGGGATCTATTGAAATTGGTGACAGAGAAGTTTCTAAAACCAAAAGACGAATCGTCAATGTTGGATTATGTGTCCAGGTTTCTGGAAAAACTCACGGGAGCTTGTCAGGCAGCCCAAGAACACTCAAAGGTTTCGGGAGCAAGAATGTAAATGTGGACAGATAAATGAGCCAGGTCTAGAACATTCCAGGCTGGAGCTAAGGTGCTGGTATTGTTTCCTTTGCAGAATGAACCTCTGAAAGTGAAATTCAGTGGCCCCGATAAGGTAGTCAGGAGGGTAAATAAGATGACTGACCCAACAGATACTCCAGATCATAGGAAGAAGGACCAATCATGTCACATAAATATGTTGAAAATATACCATCGTATTTGGGAAGATGGGAAGTGTGTCAGGTGATAGAAGTATGGGAAGAGGGCAGAGATGGTAAGCGTGAGGTAGGGGAAGAGGTCGACAATTCACAAAGTGACCCTCCTGCTGAACAACTAGCAAATATGGTAATACTAGAACAATTAGATACTGAGTTTGCCTGTCTAAACGAAGAGCCGACATAATCTTCCTCCAACTGAGGGAGAAGGACCGGCTGCGAGTAACGAAGGACCGGATGGGACAGATCTACCATTCCTGCTGAAGGGCGAGGGCCAGGTGGCATAGCCATATTGTTAAATGTGAGGACGATGTTTACCGGATGGTTACGGATCCAGGAGGCCGGAACGTCATGGTCAATGGAATCCTGGATGGGGCACCGGTAATCCTGGTGAACGTGTATGCTTCCAAGGCGAACGACATGGAATTTGTAAAAAAGACATTGCCGGAAATCTCCAACGTCGACAAGCACTGACTGATCATGGGGGTAAGACTTTAACTGTGTACAGGACCCACGCACAGACGGGTCAAACACCAAAACGGGGAAGACCTCTCACGTGGGGAAAAAACTCCGCATATTCATGGATTAGATAGGGGCTGTGGACCCATGGCGGTTCACCCAACCAGGGGAGAAGGAGTTCTCCTTCTCCTAGATACGCCATGAGTCCACACGGATCGACTTCTTTGTAGTGGGGAAATCAGTGCTCCCAGGGCTAGTGAGGGTGATTGCAGAATACTCCAGGATCGTGATCTCCGACAGCGCTCCACATTATGTGGATGTGTGGTTGGACGGACTCTGCCCATTGCCCCCCATGGAGGTTGGACATGGCCCTCCTGACCGATCAAGCCTTTTGCGAGAAAATATCACTGGCCATAGACGAGTATATTACCAATAGCAAGGATGGGGAGGTCTCACCCTCCACGTTCTGGGGGATGCTGAAGACTGTGATCGGGGTGAAATTATTGCCTTCAAAGCACGAAGAGAGGGTCGCTAGGCAACAGCTAGTCGACTCCATATTGGAGATAGACTGGCAATATTCCGAGACCCCGACTGTAGAGGTCCTGGCGGAGAGGAGAAACGACAAATGGACTTTGACATATTCTCCATGAGGAAAGCAGTGCACCAACTCTGCCAGGTACGACTCTGTACGAACATGGAGACAAAGCCAGCCACCTGCTGCTCACCAGCTGAGAAAGCAGGCAGCTACAAGGGAAATAGCGTAGGTTAGAGACAACAGAGGCAAACTCGTCGCGGAAGTGGAGACGTTCAACGAGGCATTCGAGACCTTCCATTGGGGTCTGTGCACCTCCGAGACCCCAGCAAGGTACTTGGGGAGGAAACAGTTCCTCAATGGACCGGACATGATAGTCATGGGGGAAGTTAGAGAACGGGGGCTGGGAGTACCATTAGAAGTCATGGAGGGTATTAACTCCATACAGGCAGGGAAGGTGCCGGGACCAGGCAGATTCCTGGCGGACTGCTACAAAATATTTGCGACAGCATTGGCCCCGGACCTGCAGGAGATACTCACAGACTCGCTGGTGAGGGGCACAACACCATCTACAATGGCACAAGCCTCAATCTCGCTGATATCCAAGAAAGACAAAGACCCGACCGAATGTGGGTCCGATACACCCATTTCGCTGCTAAACGTAGACGTCAAAATACTGGCCAAGATCCCAGCCAGGAGACTGGAGAACTGCGTACCAGAGATGGTAGCAGAGGGCAAAATGGGCTTTGTCATAGGTAGACAGCTAATATCGAATATCAGGGGAGGGATTCTCCAATCCTGCGGCAGAGTGTCCACGCCGTCGTAAACGCCGTCGCATTTTACGACGGTGAGAACGGGCCGCTCCCATGTCTAATTCTGGCCCCCGCAGGGGGCCAGCACGGCGATGGAGTGGTTGGCACTGCTCCAGCTGCAGATCCCGGCGCGAACTGGGACATGCGCAGTTGTGCCGGCGCCAATGAGGACATGCGCAGTGGCCTCTTTCAACACGCCGGCCCCGATGCAGCATGGTGCAGGGCTACAGGGGCCGGCGCGTAGGAAAAGGGACCCCCAGCCAGAGAGGCCGGCCCACCGATCGATGGGTCCCAATCACAGGCCAGGCCATATCGGAGGTCCCCCCCGGGGTCAGACTCCCCTCCCCCCACCAATCCGACCCTTACACGCCAAGGTCCCGCCGGCCCAGAGCAGGTTAGAACGGCACCGGCTGGACTCGGCTTTTTTCCTACGGCCGCTCGGCCCATTCGGGCCAGAGAATTGGCGAGCCAGCTGTGGAGAACGGCCCACGACCGGTGCCGTGCCAACTACACCGCCGCCAATGGCCCTTATTCTCCGCACAGGGTTTGAGATAGGGTGGGAACTCTGGAGCGAAGCTCTGCACAGGGCCAACTCCACCTCCACGTGCGCAAGGTTAAGCCTAGAACAACTGAAAGTGGTACATAGAGCACAGCTAACCGAATGAGCAGTTTCTTCCTGTAGGTGGTGATACAATCACTGGGCGATGTGGCATAGTCCCAGAGGAAGGTGGCCCACTTCCTGTGCTCCATGGCCATGAGCAATGAGACCCAGGCCGAGGCGGAAGATGTCCCGAGGACTGGCAATGTCAGATGGCAGGGGAGCCTCAGCGGTTAGCTCACTTCCCCTGCACCCTGAGGTGATGGTGCCCATGCCGGTGAGACCTGCAGGGGAGGTTCCGGAACACCACAGCACCTCGGACTCCCCCCCCCTCCCCCCCCTGTCCCTCATGCATCTGATGGGCAGCGGGCAGAGCAGGGTAGCACCACACCACTGCCCACACAATGTGCCCCAATCGTTCAACAACCTGCCCAATGGCCGTGACTCCCCCCCCCCCCCCCCCCCCCCCCCAGCAAGGCCTCCACCGCTGATGCCATCTATACAGTGTTGGCCTGGGTGGCGCACATTGTCGGCACTGTCTCCTGCCCCTGTAGGTAGTTGGACTCCTTCAACTGCATCTGCAGGCGCTACATAGTGGCTGGCAGCTCCTCATGAAGCCCCTGACTCCGCGTCTGTGTCTCCATGATCGATGGGACCACCCTTTCCCGACAGCTAGTTCCTGGGGTCGGGCCGCCCTACAACCGTCCACCACCTCGAGGGATCCTACCTCCACCTGATGAACTGCAACATGTATCTGCTGCGCACCAGGTAGTACCCCAGGAGTCTCCTCACTAATGTGCCCAAGCGAGGTGAGTATCTCTCTGTGTTGTTTAATGCTGCAGGCTCTAAACACTGTCCATAAGTGGCCTCCACATGTCCAATGACATGTGTAGACCACCTATGTTTGCACATGTCTACAGCCCACTATCCAGATCAATAGAACCATGAAGTGGAGGCCCTATCAATAAGTGCCCCAGTTATGATGAAGGGATAAATGTGATATTTCATATCGCCCATTTGTGCTTTATCTTCTTTTTCAGAAAGCGGACCAATTCGAAATCTCACTTTGCCGAATGCGTGACGACAATCTAGCTTTTCTGACATGAGCCGTATGACAGGAACAGAATGTTTTCTCACGGCAAATCCTATTTCCTGTTAGCATTGCCCACGAGATCAAAAATAATCTTCCACAATGTCTGAGCTCTCCACTTTTCACAAAGTGCCCTACTTACTATTTGGGGAGACGGCCTGCTGACGCAATCCTAATGCAGGCCAGGCTGTGGCAGAAAAAATGATCCATAACGCACAGAATGTTCACTTCGCGGACATGAACACATTAAAGTGTTGGATTCTTGCAATTGTGGCACAAAATGTAAATTGTAAATGAGGTGTAAACATGCATTCAGAGTCTGCCAGATCAGTAGTAAATTCATTAATGGCCATGCAAACAACATTTCTGCCAGTTTTATCATTTTGCAGCAGTGTTTCTGGTCAGTTTTTTCAAATAAATTACGAGTGAGCCTCCTCATCTCAAATAAAGAGGAACATTTAAATACAATCATTGCTGAATATGTCATTGGATTAATGTCATATGATAATTGTACCGCATATTGTATAACAAAAGGTATACAAATCTTTTTTTTTAATGTCAGCCAGTGCCCGGGCAATGCCGCCAACACCAACAGCCATGACCCGTTGTGACTGGGCCTAGCTCAGGAGTGACACTGCAATGTCCAGGTGGCTCTGGTACATGGCTGCCTATGACAGCCCTGCCCTGTGCCTTGGCCACCTCCCATGCATGACCACACTCCCTGAACCACGTCCTCTTCTTGTAACCCCCTCCGTGATTCCTACCTGTCTCATTATGGTGTGTGGGCCCAAGATTGGCAGTAGTAGCAGGTCTGGTCCATGGGATGGAGGATGATGATGGCCCGCACTGCGATGAGCTCTGGTGCTCCCTATTGTCTGACAATGTCTGACTTCTGCCCACGGAGCCCTTTCCACCGTTCACCTGGGTGATCCTCGCATGCCAGCTGGTCATTCCATCTCACGGTGCCTTTGAATGCTTGGGGTGGTGAAGGTGGGGACGGGTGGGGATGGTGCAAGGTACCTGGGCGGTGAACGCTGGCTGAACTGGGATTCCTGGCCCGAGCTCACCCCCAACATCCACCCATCTCCTTCGCCCCCCCCCTACCTGTCCCTCCAAAGGCCCTGCTGCAGCCAGCCCAGCCCATCCCTATCATCCTTCTGTACAGGTTTGTGACAAACCCCTAATGGATGTGTGCTGCACCCATGCCAACTTAACTGGTGACTGCCTATCTTTTTTTTCATAAATGCTTTTTATTGGTTTTTTGAAAATAGTATATTTACAGTAATGTACGCAGAATAAAATATATATATATAGAAGAGAAGAGAAAAAAAAACGGGAAAGAAAAAATCAAACTGGTAGAATGTTATGCACTTGCTCAACAACAGCAACAATGTACAGTTAGCAATATTATTTTTAACAAATAAGTAGGCATCTGTTTGTGGTGGGGCGGTGGGGGAACTGGGGAGGTACATATACATTTGGGTGCCAGAGAAACAATGACATTAGTTATGTCCAATACAGAGAGGGAAATACGAGAATGGATCTGGTGTTGGTGTTGTTATTTGCTTCTTCCGGACTCTCGCGTTCACCTTCGCTTCAGCCGTTCGGCCCGTCTTTAGCCCGCATTTTCCTTGCTCTCTGTTACTGTATTTGCCAAGTTTTTTGGCGTTTCCCGTACTCTCCTTCCGGCTTTCATTCCCTCTCTAGTTCCCCTCTATTGTTCCCTGTCTCCTTCCTCTTGTCTCTTCCCCCCCTCCCCCCTTCCCCCTCCCCTTCTCCTGTGGTTCGCCTTTCTTTTCTCTTAGGTTTAGCCGCTCCCCCCTCTCCTGCTCTATCCCTCCCTCTCACGCCTTGGCTACTTTCCCCTGATTCTTGGCTCCCTGGTTATTCTTCTACTTGTTCGTTGGCCACAAACAGGTCCCGGAACAGTTGGGTGAATGGCTCCCACATTCTGTGGAAGCCGTCATCTGACCATCGGATGGCGAACTTGATTTTCTCCATTTGGAGAGATTCTGAGAGGTCGGACAGCCAGTCTGCAGCTTTGGGTGGTGCTGCTGACTGCCAGCCAAACAGGATTCTACGGCGGGCAATCAGGGAGGCAAAGGCAAGGGTGCCCGCCCTCCTCCCCGGGAATAGATCTGGCTGTTTGATACCCCAAAGACTGCCACTTTCGGGCATGGCTCCATCCTCATCCCCACCACTTTGGACATTGCCTCGAAGAAAGCTGTCCAGTACCCAGCAAGTCTGGGGCAAGACCAGAACATGTCGGCGTGGTTTGCCGGGCCTCCTTGGCACTGTTCACATCTGTCCTCCACCTCCAGGAAGAACCTACTCAGACGAGTCCTTGTTAAGTGGGCTCTGTGTACCACTTTTAGTTGCGTCAGGTTGAGCCTTACGCACGTGGAGGTGGAGTTGACCCTATGCAGTGCTTTGCTCCAGAGTCCTCACCCTATTTCAATCCCCAGGTCCTCCTTCCATTTCTTTCTTGTTGCGTCCAGTACGGTGTTGGCCTTTTCTACCAGTCGGTCATACATGTCGCGACAATTTCCTTTATCTCAGATGCTTGTGTCCAGTAACTCTTCCAGTAATGTCTGTCATGGCTGTTGGGGGTACGTCCTTGTCTCCATTTGTCGGAAGTTTTTGAGTTGCAGGTACCTTAGCTCGTTCCCCCAGCTAGCTGGAGTTTGTTCGTCCAGTGTTGTGATCCTGCTGTCCATATATAGGTCCCTAATTGTCAGTGTCCCTCTGCCCTGTCCCCACTTTTTAAAGGTGGTGCAGTCAGTGCTGGTGTGAACCTATCGTTGTTGCAGATGGGAGCTTTGTCCGACATTTTGGTCAGGCCAAATTGCTGCCGTAGTTGGTTCCAGGACTGGAGGGTGGCTATCACTACCAGGCTCTGGAGTGTTTTTTTTGGGTGGGATGGGCGTGCCATCGTGGCGAGGGGCCGGAAGGAGGTCCCTTTGCAGGAGGCCTCCTCCCCGCGCACCCACTAGGCTTCTGGCTCCTTGATCCATCCCCTTATTCACTCGGTTGTCATCGCCTAGTGGTAGAATTGTAGGTTTGGGAGGGCTAGCCCCACCCTGGATTTTGTTTTTTGCAGGACCTTCTTTGGTATCCTAGCATTCTCTCTCTCTCTCTCTCTCTCTCTCTCTCTCCTCCCCCCCCCCCCCCCCCCCCCCCCCCAGCCCCTCCCGCCTCATACGAACGCCATGATTAGTTTGTCCAGCGCTTTGAAAAAGGCCTTGGGGATATAGATCGGGATGGATCTAAGTAGGAAGAGGTACCTGGGCAGTACATTCAATTTGATCGTCTGGACTCTCCACGCGGGGGAGAGTGGGAGTGTGTTACATCTTTGCAGGTCCTTTTTTACTTCCTCCGTCAGGCTGGTGAGGTTCCATTTGTGGATCCCTTTCCAGTCATGGGCTATTTGGATCCCCAGGTAGCGGAATTTGTGTCAGGCTTGTTTAAACGGCAGTCCCGTTAGTGCTGCCCCCCCTACTTGCGGGTGTACTGGGAACATCTTGCTTTTGCTCATGTTGAGTTTGTAGCCCGAGAAGGCTCCAAACACTTTCAGGAGTGCGATGATTCCGTCCATGCTGCTTTGTGGGTCCGAAATGTAGAGGAGCAGGTCATCTGCATAGAGTGAGACTCTGCTCTCTGCCTCCCCTTCAGATTCCCCCTCCAGCTTTTTGCTGCTCTGAGAGCAATTGCTAATGGCTTCCATTTGACCCTGTCGAAGGCCTTTCCTGCGTCCAGGGAGACGATCACCTCTGGTGTTCTCTTCCCGGATAGGGTCACTATCATGTTCAGCAGGCGCCTGATGTTCAAGGTTAGCTGGTGACTGCCTTTCTGGCCTTACGGGCCCTAATGCTATGTCTAGGTGGGTCCCCAGGTGGTACATCAAGAGTGAACTTGGCCTGCTGTGGATCCCACCCTGTGAAGTGGGTCCCCTTTGTCAGTCTTCCTCTTGAGGACCAGGCCTGGAATGGCCTGGCAGCCGCTCGGTTATCCCAAGTGGCGTGGTGAGGCCACAGATATAGTTTGAGAGGTGGTAGTTTTAAAACTGAGATAAGGAGGAACTACTTCTCGCAGAGGGTGGTGAATTTGTGGATCTCGCTGCCCCACAGTGCGGTGGAGCCTGAATCATTAAATGGTTTAGAGAAGGAGATAGATATATTTGTGATTTTAGAAATGGGTCGAAGGGATATGGGGAACAGGTGGGAGGTGGATTGGAGACCAGGAAGAGATCAGCCATGATCTGATTGAATGGCGGAGCAGGCTCGAGGGGCTGAATGGCCTACTTCTGCTCCTAATTCCTATGTTCCTGTGTTTCAGCTGTTTTCAGCCTTGCTCTTTGTTTCCTGTCCGGCATTCAACTTTCCGTATCTAAGTCTTGAAATTTGATAGAGGCGCAACGGGGTGCTTAGCAAATAGACACCAGCATCGCAAAATGACCCGCGGAATGCATTGACATGGCAGTAGAGAAGGTGGACAGGTGGCTAACTGTGAGATATTACTTTTGAGATGTACAACAAGATCAGAGGTGACAGCTACACTGAAAAGAGAATGAAGATTTGGTGACCTATAACATATTTCTGTCTCTTGTTTTATACTCGAGAACAACTCCAGGACACCTTGCAAATCCCAATATTTCTGCCTGTCAAGAACAAATAAACCTTCCTTGAGAAATAGTTATTCCCCACACCATCATATCTTTCCCTGTTTCTGAATTTGGAATCAGCTAATCCCTGAAACAGTTGAACTCCAAGTTCATCTTTAAAATGGAAAATCTATTTCAGATACATTTTTGGACATTTCCAATGCAAATTCTGAGGTTAATTTGGTGCATTTTGCTGGTTCCTGTTCCTACAACTGGGTTTTCTGAATTAAAGATTGAAACAGAGACTACACACTACATGTTTAAGAATCGGTTGGTCAGGCAGTTGAAGTAAATATTAATTGAAGTATAGGATTAGTACTGTGCACTGTGTAAACAGGTTGGATCAAATAACCTGCAACCATTTTGTAATTCTCTTTTTTTTCCTGAAATTGACTTCTGGATTTGTCCCCACTTGTTTCCAGTCTTCAGCATTGTCTCCATTTCATTTCTTTTGACGACATGGAGATTATCCATTGGTTTTTTTCCCTGATCATTGGTCTATAGTCTTCCTGGCTAAATATTTCTTCATTTCTTTTAAATCCTATTGAATAAGATGAATCTGTGTCTTCTGATTTGGTGAGGCACAAAGATGAAAACTTAGTGGATAATGTTTTTAAAATGGATTTTCTGCACCCTGCAAATTCCAGATTTTGATTGATTGATTGATTTATTGTCACACATATCGGAAGTACAGTGAAAATTATTTTTCTGCGGCCAAGGGAACGTTCACAGTACGTACATAAAGAAGAATCGATAGAGTACATTGACAAATAGTGATTGGTTACAGTGCGGAACAAGGGACAAACAAAGCTAATGCATGAGCAAGAGCAGCATAGGGCATCGTGAATAGTGTTCTTACAGGGAACAGATCAGTCCGAGGCGGAGTCGTTGAGGAGTCTGGTAGCTGTGGGGAAGAAGCTGTTCCTATGTCTGGATGTGCGGGTCTTCAGACTTCTGTACCTTCTTCTTGGTGGAAGGGTCTGGAAGAAAGCAAAGCCTGGGTGGGAGGGGTCTCGGACAATGCTGTCTGCCTTCCTGAGGCAGTGGGAGGTGTATACAGAATCAATGTGAGGCTGACAAGCTTGTTTGATACGTTGGGCTGAGTTCACCGCACCCTGCAGTTTCTTGCGATCTTGGGGGTTGCATTTCCACGATCCTGAGATTACCAACCTGGAATGACTGGTATATTTTTGAACCTTGTTATTCCTTTGTAAGGAGTCTCATTCACTCTCCAATTTGGGTGTTCATGGTTTTCATAGTAACCACAGCGTCTTCTTACTCCTCTTCCGACTGGAGGATCTCATAATTAGTGGAATGCTGTATCGTGGCACCCAAATGCTGTATCGTGACACCCAGTAAAGACCCTGCCATTCAGGACTCCTAACTGTGCTTGAAAAACATAATCATAACCTCTTTACATTGTGGAATCTATAACCTCACATTCAACTGTATCTGTTCTTCATGAGCCCCTTGTTGCCCTGTACTTTGGGTTGTTATTTTCTGTTAGCCATCGGTACTGAAAAATCTCCAGCTTCAAAAGATTTTCTTCTGATTCCTTTTACTCTTTTCCCAGGTTGTAATAGCCACCAAACATCCCCCCCCCCCCCCAACCAACCAACCAACCAACCCAGCCCCCATCTTCTGCGTAACCATCCTCGCCTTGGCGATGAAAACTTCACAAAAGGTGTCGTCAGGATATCTTTTGGCATTTGCATGTACTGAACGGGATAGCTAATTGGTCCCCAAGCTTGCCGATGTTTTCCCAGGGGATCTAATTAATTGACTATTTAGGCAGGCATTCTCAATCCGAATACTTTGAACATCACTCCTTGTGCATCACAGAAGCCACGGGCCCACCCACAACTGCCACCTTCCTTGAAGTCTGTGAGAAGGGGTGATTGTTATTTAAATTTATGGACCACCTCTGCCCAGATTAACACCGAACGAGCTTTCATTCCCTCAGTCACAGTTCCCCGAACGTGAAATACTTCCTTACTCAAACGTAGTCTCAATCTGTTTACTGGTTTCTTGCTTTTTATTTCAATAATTATTTGGGGAATTTTACACACTGCTTATGACTTCTTGTCAGTAACCAATCAGCTTGGTGCTAGTCAGTCACGATAGATTCACGCTGATTCCTCTCACGGCAACTTTCAAAAGACCACCTGTGCCCCATTCCACCATCTCTGGAAATATTGTCACTAATAATGAGGTAATTAGCCGTTGCCGGCGCAGCTTGCACACAGTGCAATCCCTCTGCACGGCGATAAATTAACTTTGAGGACACTCAAGTTACTCACAAATACATTTTTGATCAACTTAAGGGCTCTCAGGCACCTATTATGCTCCTAACAACCTGAATAAAAGTGGCTGTAACTCCCAAAACAGCTGTGAAGAACAAAAGGACAGAGATGTGGCAGCAGCTGCGTCGCTGATCTCACTCCTGCTCATCTTTCGGTGATGTGTTAACTCGCCAGCTGCCAATTTTAAAAGCCTTCACCTTCACGAGGAAGTGTCTATCCTATTTAAGAATCGCACCTTTTGCCACGAATTGCAACTGAGGGAGATGAACGGATAGATAGCCTTGCACCAATCAGCTAAGCATAAAAGGATGAGGTTTAAGAGAAGTGGGAAAAAACATTTCAAGATTAGGAATAGGAGAGTTTCCCAGCTCTCGTTATCATTTTTTCCCCTTTATCCTTTCACAGGGTGTGGGCATCGCTTAAGGCGAGCATGCGTTGCCCACCCCAGTTGCCTTTAAACTGAGTGGCTTGCTGGGCCTTTTCATAGGACAGTAAAGGGTCGACCATCAACCACATTGTTGTGTGTCTCAAGCCATATGTAGGCCAGACCAGGTAGCAACGGCAGATTTCCTTGCTCACTTTGGTGTTCTCTTCCTGTCAGTTTTTGATTCGGGAGAATCGTGGAGCCAGCCGAGCTGGTAGTTCCCTGGATGGGGGTTTGGAGATGTGTCGGGGGTGGGGCTCAAGTGCTCTCTCAAGGTGCAGGGTGGCATTATTGCATTGTTAGTGTGGGAGTTGGGAGAAACCTTGCGATGCCATTCTCCCACTGCACAAGGAGGAGCATCGAGTTTGCACAGGGGCTGTGAAGCTTCACACTGAGACAGTAAGGTACGAGATAATAAACTCAATGTGACTAAGGGGAAGAGTAGACAGGGAAGAGTTGCTGAACGCAAAGGGACAGGTGGTCTGAGGTGCATTTGTTTAAATGCGAGAAGTGTAGCAGGTAAGGCAGATGAATTTAGGGCTTGGATCAGTACCTGGGAATATGATGTTATTGGTATTACTGAGACTTGGTTGAGGGAAGGGCAGCACGGTAGCATGGTGGTTAGCATAAATGCTTCACAGCTCCAGGGTCCCAGGTTCGGTTCCCGGCTGGGTCACTGTCTGTGCGGAGTCTGCACGTCCTCCCCGTGTGTGCGTGGGTTTCCTCCGGGTGCTCCGGTTTCCTCCCACAGTCCAAATATGTGCGGGTTAGGTGGATTGGCCATGCTAAATTGCCCGTAGTGTCCTAAAAAATATAAGGTTGGGGGGGGGGGTACGTGGGTTTGAGTAGGGTGATCATTGCTCGGCACAACATCGAGGGCCGAAGGGCCTGTTCTGTGCTGTACTGTTCTATGTTCTATGAATATCCCAGGGTACAGATGCTTCAGGAGGGATTGAGAGGGAGGTAGAAGGGGGGGTGGGGGGAGGAGTTGCATTACTCGTCAGAGATGATATCACAGCTGTGATTAAGGAGGGCACTATGGAGGATTCGAGCACTGAGGCAATATGGGTGGAGCTAAGAAATAGGAAGGGTGCACTAACATTGTTGGGACTTTACTACAGGCCTCCCAAAAGCGAGCATGAAGTAGAGGTACAAATATGCAGACAGATTATAGAAAAATGTCGGAGCAATAGGGTGGTTGTGATAGGAGATTTTTACTTCCCCAACATTGAATGGGATTCATGTAGTGTTGGAAGCGTAGATGGAGCAGAGTTTGTAAGGAGCATCCAGGAGAGTTTTTTAGAGCAGTATGTAAATAGTCCAACTCGGGAAGGGGCCATACTGGACCTGGTATTGGGGAATGATCCCGGCCAGGTGGTTGATGTTTCAGTCGGTGATTACTTTGGGAATAGCGATCACAATTCCAAAAGTTTTAGAATACTCATGGACAAGGACAAGAGTGGTCCGAAAGGAAGAGTGCTAAATTGAGGAAAGGCAGAGTATAACAAAATTCGGCAGGAGCTCGGGAATGTGGATTGGGAGCAGCTGTTTAAGGGTAAATCCACATTTGAAATGTGGGAGTCTTTTATGGAAAGGTTGATTAGAGTGCAGGACAGACATGTTCCTGTGAAAATGAGAGATAGAAATGGCAAGATTAGGGAACCATGGATGACGGGTGAAATTGTGAGACTAGCTAAGATAAAAAAGGAAGCATTCATAAGATCGAGGCAACTCAAAACTAATGAAGCTTTGGAGGAATATCAGGAAAGTAGGATGAATCTCAAACGCGCAATAAAGAGGGCTAAAAGGGGTCATGAAATATCTTTGGCAAACAGGGTTAAGGAAAATCCCAAAGCCTTTTATTCGTATGTAAGGAGTAAGAGGGTAACTAGGGAAAGGATTGGCCCACTCAAAGACAAGAGAGGGAATTTATGCGTGGACTCAGAGGAAATGGGTGAGATTCTTAATTAGTACTTTGCATCGGTATTCACAAAGGAGAGGGACAAGACGGATGTTGAGGCTAGGGATGGATGTTTAAATACTCTAGGTCAAGTTGTCATACGAAAGGGGGAAATTTTGGGTATTCTAAAAGACATTAAGGTGGACAAGTCCCCAGGTCTGGATGGGATCTATCCCAGGTTACTGAGGGAAGCGAGGGTCGAAATAGCTGGGGCCTTAACAGATATCTTTGCAGCATCCTTGAGCACGGGTGAGGTCCCAGAGGACTGGAGAATTGCTAATGTTGTCCCTTTGTTCAAGAAGGGTAGCAGGGAATATCCATGGAATTATAGACCTGTGAGCTTGACGTCAGTTGTAGGCAAACAGTTGGAGAAAATACTGAGAGATAGGATCTATTCACATCTGGAAGAAAATAGACTTATCAGTGATAGGCAGCATGATTTTGTGCAGGGAAGGTCATGTCTTACAAACCTAATAGAATTCTTTGAGGAAGTGACAAAGTTAATTGATGAGGGAAGGGCTGTAGATGTCATGTACATGGACTTTAGTAAGGCGTTTGATAAGGTTTCCCATGGCAGGTTGATGGAAAAAGTTAAGTCGTATGGGGTTCAGGTTGTACTAGCTAAATGGATAAAGAACTGGTTGGGTAACAGGAGACAGAGAGTAGTGGAGGAAGGGAGTGTCTCAAAATGGAGAAGGGTGACTAGTGGTGTTCCACAGGGATCCGTGCTCGGACCACTGTTGTTTGTGATCTACATAAATGACCTGGAGGAAGGTATAGGTGGTCTGATTAGCAAGTTTGCAGATGATACTAAGATTGGTGGAGTTGCAGATAGCGAGGAGGACTGTCAGAGAATACAACAAAATATAGATAGATTGCAGAGTTGGGCAGAGAAATGGCAGATGGAGTTCAATCCAGGCAAATGCGAGGTGATGCATTTTGGAAGATCAAATTCAAGAGCGGACTATATGGTCAATGGAAGGGTCCTGGGGAAAATTGATGTACAGAGAGATCTGGGAGTTCAGGTCCACTGTACCCTGAAGGTGGCAACACAGGTTGATAGCGTGGTCAAGAAGGCATACAGCATGCTTCCCTTCATCGGATGGGATATTGAGTACAAGAGTCGGCAGGTCAGGTTTTTTTTTTCCTGACACAATATGTTGACAGGCCAACAAGAGGCGAGGCCACATTGGATTTGGTTTTGGGTAATGAACCAGGCCAGGTGTTAGATCTGGAGGTAGGTGAGCACTTTGGAAACAGTGACCACAATTCGGTGACCTTTACGTTAGTGATGGAAAGGGATAAGTATACCCCGCAGGGCAAGAGTTATAGCTAGGGGAAGGGCAATTATGATGCCATTAGACATGACTTAGGATGTGTTGGTTGGAGAAGTAGGCTGCAAGGGTTGGGCACACTGGATATGTGGAGCTTGTTCAAGGAACAGCTATTGCATGTTCTTGATAAGTACGTACCAGTCAGGCAGGGAGGAAGGGGTCGAGCGAGGGAACCGTGGTTTACCAAAGAAGTGGAATCTCTTGTTAAGAGGAAGAAGGAGGCCTATGTGAAGATGAGGCGTGAAGTTTCAGTTGGGGCGCTTGATAGTTACAAGGAAGCGAGGAAGGATCTAAAGAGAGAGCTGAGACGAGCAAGGAGGGGACATGAGAAGTCTTTGGCAGGTAGGATCAAGGAAAACCCAAAAGTTTTCTATAGGTATGTCAGGAATAAAAGAATGACTAGGGTAAGAGTAGGGCCAGTCAAGGACAGTGGTGGGAAGTTGTGTGTGGAGGCTGAGGAGATAAGCGAGATACTAAATGAATACTTTTCGTCAGTATTCACTCAAGAAAAAGATAATATTGTGGAGGAGAATGCTGAGACCCAGGCTATTAGAATAGATGGCATTGAGGTGCGTAGGGAAGAAGTGTTGGCAATTCTGGACAAGGTGAAAATAGATAAGTCCCCGGGGCCTGATGGGATTTATCCTAGGATTCTCTGGGAAGCCAGGGAAGAGATTGCTGAGCCTTTGGCTTTGATTTTTAGGTCATCATTGGCTACAGGAATAGTGCCAGAGGACTGGAGGATAGCAAATGTGGTCTCTTTGTTCAAGAAGGGGAGTAGAGATAACCCCGGTAACTATAGGCCGGTGAGCCTAACGTCTGTGGTGGGTAAAGTCTTGGAGAGGATTATAAAAGATACGATTTATAATCATCTAGATAGGAATAATATGATTAGGGACAGTCAGCATGGTTTTGTGAAGGGTAGGTCATGCCTCACAAACCTTATCGAGTTCTTTGAGAAGGTGACTGAACAGGTAGACGAGGGTAGAGCAGTTGATGTGGTGTATATGGATTTCAGTAAAGCGTTTGATAAGGTTCCCCACGGTCGGCTATTGCAGAAAATACGAAGGCTGGGGATTGAGGGTGATTTAGAGATGTGGATCAGAAATTGGCTAGTTGAAAGAAGACAGAGAGTGGTAGTTGATGGGAAATGTTCAGAATGGAGTTCAGTTACGAGTGGCGTACCACAAGGATCTGTTCTGGGGCCGTTGCTGTTTGTCATTTTTATAAATGACCTAGAGGAGGGCGCAGAAGGATGGGTGAGTAAATTTGCAGACGACGCTAAAGTCGGTGGAGTTGTAGACAGTGCGGAAGGATGTTGTAGGTTACAGAGGGACATAGATAAGCTGCAGATCTGGGCTGAGAGGTGGCAAATGGAGTTTAATGTGGAGAAGTGTGAGGTGATTCACTTTGGAAAGAATAACAGAAATGCGGAATATTTGGCTAATGGTAAAATTCTTGGTAGTGTGGACTAGCAGAGGGATCTCGGTGTCCATATACATAGATCCCTGAAAGTTGCCACCCAGGTTGATAGGGTTGTGAAGAAGGCCTATGGTGTGTTGGCCTTTATTGGTAGAGGGATTGAGTTCCGGAGCCATGAGGTCATGCTGCAGTTGTACAAAACTCTAGTACGGCCGCATTTGGAGTATTGCGTACAGTTCTGGTCGCCTCATTATAGGAAGGACATGGAAGCTTTGGAACGGGTGCAGAGGAGATTTACCAGGATGTTGCCTGGTATGGAGGGAAAATCTTATGAGGAAAGGCTGATGGACTTGAGGTTGTTTTCGTTAGAGAGAAGAAGGTTAAGAGGTGACTTAATAGAGGCATACAAAATGATCAGAGGGTTAGATAGGGTGGACAGCGAGAGCCTTCTCCCGCGGATGGAAGTGGCTAGCACGAGGGGACATAGCCTTAAATTGAGGGGTAATAGATATAGGACAGAGGTCAGAGGTGGGTTTTTTACGCAAAGAGTGGTGAGGCCGTGGAATGCCCTACCTGCAACAGTAGTGAACACGCCAACATTGAGGGCATTTAAAAATTTATTGGATAAGCATATGGATGATAAGGGCATAGTGTAGGTTAGATGGCCTTTAGATTTTTTCCATGTCGGTGCAACATCGAGGGCCGAAGGGCCTGTACTGCGCTGTATCGTTCTATGTTCTAGTTGTATAGGACTTTGGTTCGGCCACATTTGGAATACTGCATGCAGTTCTGGTCGCCACATTACCAGAAGGATGTGGATGCTTTGGAGAGGGTGCAGAGGAGGTTCACCAGGATGTTGCCTGGTATGGCGGGTGCTGGCTCTGAAGAAAGGTTGAGTAGATTAGGATTGTTTTCGTTGGAAAGACGGAGGTTGAGGGGGGACCTGATTGAGGTCTACAAAATTATGAGAGGTATGGACAGGGTGGATAGCAATAAGCTTTTTCCATGATTGGGCGTGTCAGTTACAAGGGGTCACGATTTGAAGGTGAGAGGGGGAAAGTTTAAGGGAGATGTGCGTGGAAAGTTTTTTACGCAGAGGGTGGTGGGTGCCTGGAACGCTTTACCAGTGGAGGTGGTAGAGGCGGGCACGATAGCATCATTTAAGATGTATCTAGACAGGTATATGAATGCGCGGGGAACAGAGGGAAGTAGACCTTGGAAAATAGGAGACAGGTTTAGATAAAGGATCTGGATCGACGCAGGCTGGGAGGGCTGAAGGGCCTGTTCCTGTGCTGTAATTTTCTTTCTTCTTTGTTCTTTGTATGACAGTGTGAAAGCTCTGTAAGACTCCTTCCTGTTTATTTCCTTAGTTCCCATTCCTTGTATTTTTATTATTTTTGGTCCATGGACCCATAATTTGAACGTGCCTTTAAGCAGAAGACTCAAGCTGAAACAGCCTGATGTCAGGACATTGTGTTCCCAAGTTTTATGATTGGAGAGGAAAGGCCAGACTCCTCGGCACGGTGTGGATCTTCGGAACAGATTTTGGACGAAGTTGGTTCGATTGTCTAACTGCCAACTGGTGGGTTGGCCTGGGACAGTGTTCTGCCTGACAACGATCAGTAATTGGTTCCTGCATGATGCTTTCTGAGAGAATTGGGCAGACATCTTTAGAGCTTCAAAGTAGTAGGAACACTCTCTCTCTCTCTCTCTCTCTCTCTCTCTCACTCATTCTCACTCTCTCATTTTCTGAACTAAAGAACTTCTATATTGTTCTAAAACTAGTGAGTGCCTGGCACATCTTTGCTGCAAACTTGAAGTAATCCTGAATATACAGAGAAAGTAGGCAGTCTCGCCAGCGAAAACCATCTCCAGTTTGGAAGGAAGAAGTACCCAAACAAAAACCTGAACTTCAGAAAGATATTAACTGGAAGTTGTCCCAACCACACTTTCCCCTCTGTGCTGTCTGTCTGTCTGAGTGTGTAGAGAGTGGGGTTAGTTAGGGTAGGGAGGGTGTGAAAGGAGTTTTAGATAGTCAATTACATTTTCTGGGTAATCAAAATTAATTTTACTGCAAGCTAGTTATTATATGGTGACTTCTCTCTACTGGTGCCTAGGTTCACCAATTCCCACCAGATGACAATAGTTTCTTACTCTTTCTCACCCTCCCGCTACGTCTAGGCTTATCCCCAGGAGCCACAACTGAGGTTAAGGTCGCCTGCTGACTTCCACACCCTGTTACCTGAGCTGACCTTGGTGGGCGTCCCTAAGGGGGCTGGGGCTTTGAAGCCCGGGCCTGCTTTAGGGCAGTATGGGCTTTGCAGTGCTGCCCTCCTCGGTGTGCGGGACTGGAGGTGTCTCGCTCACAAGGAAGAGGTTGCAGATGGCTGGACCCCCTCAGGGTCTCCAGGGTGGAGGGCCTTGGAGTGCGCTTCTGCCGATGTTCTTCCCTTGAAGGTACAGAGGATTCTGCACCTGGGAATCCTCCATGGAGTAGAGGGGCAGGTGGAGTAAGATCCAGAAGCTCCGTCATCCTCTGGCTTCGACACGCGCAGATTCTGACTCGTGCCTGCACCATATAGTTGAAGACCTGCACCATGGAGCTCATACCCTCAGCCGTGGGGGTCATGACCTGAACCATGGAGTGGACAGCACCACCATGGAGTATACGTTCTGCACCAATTTCTCCACTGCAGATACAACCCTCTCAGTGTTGGCCTCATTGCATAGGAGTGACGACACCATCTCTTCGGACAGAAGATGATAGGACTGCTCCAGTCTGCCTTGCAGTCTGAGGAGAGATGCTGACATCCCTTCCTGATGCTCGCGACTCTGCCTTTGCAGTTCCAGTAGTTCAAGGATAACCGCAACCAGGGGCACTTCATCGGTCTGGGGCTCATCAAAGTCCTGGGTTCCGCCATCCCTCTGATTGGCGGCCCTTTGGGACATCTCTGCTTCCCCCTGCTGTGGATCATTAGCTATGAGGTTCTGACCAGTCAGTAACCCAGAAGCCTGTCTACTATTAATTAATCTTTGAATGATATTAATCTTTATTAGTGTCACAAGTAGGCTCACATTAACACTGAAATGAAGTTACTGCGAAAATCCCCCAGTCGCCACATTCTGGCTCATGTTTGGGTAAACAGAGGGGGAGTTCAGAGGAGAGCTGGGGAGGGATTCTGCGAAAATCGGTGGGGCAGGCAACTCTGGCGCGAAGGAGTGGCGTGAACCACTCCGGCGTGGCTGCCCCGAAGGCGCAGAATCCTCCGCACCGTCAGGGGTTAGGCCGACGCTGGAAGGGGCTTGGCGTCACGCCAACCGGCGTCGAAGGGCTTCCGCCAGCCGGCGCGAGTTGCGCATGCACGAGAGCACCAGCGTGTACCATCCCAGCACATGCGCAGGGGGGATTCATCTTTACGTTGGCCATCGTGGACTGTTCCAATGGCAGACGCGGAGGAATAGAGTGTCCCCACGGCACAGGCCCGCCTGCGGATCGGTGGGCTCCGATCGCGGGCCAGGCCACCATGGAGGCACCTCCCGGGGCCAGATCCCCCCATGCCGCTCCGGGGACCCTGGACGCCGCCCATGCAGCCTGGTCGCGCCAGCATGTACCTGTTGTAATTTACGCTGGCTGGACTGCCCGAAAATGGGCGGCCACTCGGCCCATCGTGGGCCGGAGAATCACCGGGGGGCGGTGCCGCGGGGTGTCCAGAGACCATGAGGATGGTCTGGGCTTGTCTGCTGATTGACCTGCAAAGGAAGCGAGATGCCATTATTGCGGGACTGAGGAACACTGATAGGAGAAATGTCATCCATGTGAGGCTTGCGCCATGGCTGGATGTGTTGAAGGTTCTCACTTGTGTCGTCTACCTCAACCTCGCCCTCTGCGCAGGTGCGGTCCTGCATCTCGTCGACCAACTCCAGGCCTCGTTCCTCAAATGGGTTTCGGGTCTTGAGCTCTGGCATCGTTCCTGCCTGGCTTTGCCCGCTATTATGTTTGAGTTTGTCCTAGAATGAGGCAAATGGGGAAAGTGTAGATGGGAGTCATACTGTGTCAGATGGAAATGAGATCACCGTGGAGGTGGGAGGGCTCTGTTAAGGGGTGCAGCGGGAGACATAAAGAGGTAGACTTACCCTGGCTGCACGAAGACAGTCATTCATCTTCTTCCGGCACTGCAGCCCTCTCAGGGAGCACGAATCAGAGGCAAGCCACCAAGATGCAGAGTAAAATATGTGAAAAAAACATTCCCTTAAAAAGGTTGAATGTCCGGCGGGTTTTCTCACTGATGGGGTCGGCGGGATTCTCTCTGGTTTTCCCATTGAAACTGGGCCTTTGAAAAAAATATCGTTAGACTCGTCTCACACTAAGTGTTTGAATTGTTTGAGGATTACTGTACAGGGTATGTAGAAGAAAGGAGTGTCTGAGACAGCGGGCCTGCCTCACACCAACACGTTGCTATAGGGGTAACATGCAGTCCATGGATTTACAAGGAGCTTTGTGAACCCTTTCACCTTTCGCTGTTTAGAATTAAATACAATATTCTGGCCAAGCTCCTCACTTTGCAAACTGCAGCAGTGTTTGTACTTCAGTTCCCATACTGAGGAGTGATAATGACAGGGTCATTCGTCAGTATTACTCCCGCTCTGCCACTATACCATTGGTGTTAGACATGATTTCCTGTTACCTGAAATTTCACCCCTGCTTGCCTCAAAGTTCTGGAAGGAAATATGGATTCCCGGCTTCATTGCTAATTGCTGATGTCCACGTAATGTTTGTTATTCTCTGCTGGCTTTAGCACTGGCCATTGGGCTGAATGGCCTCATACTGACTCTTTGTTGTAAGAGATGACGATCAGACTTAAGGGGCTGTATTCTCCGATCCCGCGGCTATGTCCGAAGTATGTCATCAGGTCTTATGACCAGAAGGTCAGCATCGCCCAGTACTGATCCTCCATCTGGTGGGGGGCTATCGGCCGCGTAGTGTAAAACCCCTGTCTTCACCTGCGGGTACGGCCGAAGAATGGCCGGATCCGTGGCCGCGCACAGCAGCGCCCTGCGGCGGCCGCGTCGTACAACATTGTATCGGCCGCGCGTGGACCCTCCTAAAAACTGTCCCCCTGTAACCAGACTCGCCACCCCCGGACCACCCTCCCACCAGTCCCCCCAGCCCCCACCGAAGCCGACCCTTCCAGCGGAATAGCCACCCCCCATGCCCCCCGACTGCGGTGGCGCTGAACTCAGACCGCAGCCGCCACATGAGGTCCCTGAACGGTGTGAGCACACGCGAGTGATGCCGTCAGGGACTCGGCCCATCGGGAGCGGAGCATCGGGGGAGGGCCTCTGCTGACATCCTGAGGCTGTCCATACGCCGTGCGGCCTACTCCCCGAATACGCTGTTTTTTGAGGGGGTGGGGCATTGGAAAAGCAGCATCGCCCCGATTCCGGCGTAAACAGTGATTCTCTGGCCGATTGCCGAACGCGATTTTGGCTTCGGCGAATGGAGCAAACAGCCCAAGATGTCCATTTCTCCACAGGATGCAGGCAGAATCGTGGTGTGTGCTTACTTGAGTAATGTGTGCAGCAACCTACTAATATCAAACTCAGAAATCCGCCTGTTCTAATTGCAGTGAAACGCAAGAAGGATGTTTTTTTAATCATGGCTGTCGGTAGAAACCAGGTGAGCATGTTAATAACCAGGTCGAAACTGGTAGAAACCAGGCGAGAATGCCAATTAAAATATCCTCATTGAACTATCAAAGCCAATGCTGGTGGCTTCTCGCAGGCTGCAAATTTGACCTATTTATTTGAGCAGGTAATAGGGACACCCATCAGAAGACAGCAACCTTCTTTAAGGGCAGCACAGTAGCACAGTGGTTAGCACAGTTGCTACACAGCTCCAGGGTCCCAGGTTCGATTCCTGGCTTGGGTCACTGTCTGTGCGGAGTCTGCACGTTCTCCCCGTGTCTGCGTGGGTTTCTTCCGGGCGCTTCGGTTTCCTCCCACAGTCCAAGGATGTGCAAGTTAGGTGGATATGGCCATGCTAAATTGCCCTTGGTGTCCAAAAGGGTTGGGTGGGGTTACTGGGTTATGGGGATAGGGTGGTGGTGTGGGCTTGGGTAGGGTGCTCTTTCCGAGCGCCAGTGCGGACTCGATGGGCTGAATGGCCTCCTCCTGCACCGTAAATTCTCTGATTCTCTGATTCTATAAACATTTGGTTCAGGTCCCTATTATTACACCACTATTTTGCCAGCATGCTGTCAACATATCCCAAGGCAATTTGGGAAGTTTTGGAAAGATGATGCAAGAAACACATCAGTCAGTTACGTGCACAGGGAGTCGCCACAACCAGCAATCTGATAATGGTAAGATAATCTGCTTTGGTGATATTGATAGTAGGATCAATATTGACCAGGACACGAGTGCTAACTCCCCGGTCCTTTGAGAGAGCATTGAGGGCTCATTTTACACCCTCTTGAGGGAGCAAAATTGGCCCTTAATTCCTCACCTCTGACAATGCCGCAGTTCCTCATAACTATACTGGACTGCCAGCCTAGATTTTGTGCTCATGTCTCAAGCGTAGGACTTGAACTCAGAGGCAACTGAGCAACGGATGATAAAAGTGACAAAAATAAACTTTAAAATATTGAACAGAAACAGCTCCTTTGATGCTCAAAGCAGTCTCATATCTCAAGTGACTTCAAGCTTAAGTCTAAAATAGGTCATGTTTTCATGTTTGTAATCTCTTTGTCACTCAAAGGTGTTTAGTCCGTGGATAATTCTCACCAGAATATTGCTTTCCAGAGATGTTTTAAATGTTAGGCATTGTTTCTCCTCATTCATTATCATTAAACCAAAACAAGACACCCAAATCAGATTACATTATTATTCCATCACCGAACCGCACTGATGCTTCATAAGGAAAGGCAGCGTTTGCTCTTTGCTGAATTCTTAATTTTGGTGAGGTGTTCAGGAGACATGAATCCTATTTCGAGAGAACATTTATGTTCAAGGCAACATGACAATGTGAAGTTTTCAACAGTATCGCACAACGAACATTGCTGTGGTTGCTGTGCTACAAGTTAACGCACCTTCTCCAATTTCCCCCTCTGATCCCAAGGTTTCTTCAATTCAAAATGTTAGGTCAGGAAGCAAAGTGGTGAGAGTCCATTTCTGTCCCTGCAATAAAATGTCTAATGCCGGCATCCTTACGGGATACAATCTCTCATTGTCTTGAGTTCTTTGAATATGAAATATGTCACCACCATCTTCGTCCAGACCATTTTCCATTAGTTCATAAATTATATTACTTTAAATCAATCATTCCTGTAATATAAATCGCATGAACTACAGATAAATATGACATGCACATCGTGCTGAGCAATTGTAATTTAGTAACATCACGGCGCACTACTTTGGTGATCTCACTATCCATTTCGTAAATGGTCCTGACTACTAATGCTACTCTGTACTCATAACACATTAAAATGTGTGTTATTGAAAGACAGAGCTGAAGTCAAGGGTATCCATAGTAACCATTTTTCCAGATTCCTTTAAGGATATAATGACCTAGGTCAAACGCTTCTGAAGAAACCGCATGCAATTCTGAGTCGAATATATTTCTCTGCTTTGGGCTCTTTATTTTAAGTAGACTTGTCATTTAATAATTTCTTTTGTGAAAATTCTGAGGGGATTTTGAAACGGCATTGTTCCATTCCCTTTTGTGAATCTTGAACACAATAAATCAAAATTTGTTTGCATCAGGCTTTTCTCGATGGATCCTTTTTTCTCCTGAAGTGTTCATCTCAAAAAATAATTGGCAACTGAGACTTTCATGTTAAACTTGCCCACTGCCACTTTTTAAAGATACATTATTTCAGCAAAAGTATTGATCCATTCATCCGGGGGCATTCGGAATGGGGTTCAGTGTCACTTTTCCGAATAAATACACGAGGGAACTCGTGTAAACCTTCACTATCCAGAGAGCGGTCAGAACGTGGAACTCACCACAGCACAAAGCCGTTGAGGCAAATAACACTGGATTTGTATAAAGCAAGCTAACTGAACACAGGAGGGAGAAGGGAATAGAAGGTTATGCCGATAGGGTTAGATGAAGAGGGGTGGGAAAGGTTCGTAGCATAGTGGTTAGCACTATGGCTTCATAGCTCCAGGGTCCCAGGTTCGATTCCCGTCTTGTGTCACTGTCTGTGTGGAGTCTGCACGTTTTCCCCGTGTCTCCATGGGTTTGCTCCGGTTTCATCCCACAAGTCACGAAAGACATGCGGAGACGATTTGGACATTCTGAATTCTCCCTCTGTGTACCCAAACAGGCGTCGGAGTGTGGCCACCAGGGGCTTTTCACAGGAACTTCATTGCAGTATTAATGTAAGCCTACTTGTGACAATAAAGATTATTGTTATGATGTGGGAAAGAGGCTCGATGTAGCTCAATATGCCTTTAAATGTTGTTGGCGTTATGGCCGCCAATTTTAAATCCAAAGGTTGCAGCACTGAACTTGCTGCTCTTGTCCTGCTTCTAATAACCTGCTGTTATTTGCAGCCTAGTCAAAGAAACAACTGGCCAAAGCTAATTAAGACAGAAAACCTCATCAAGGCATGCAAGTGGTTTTTCACAGTAACTTCATTGCACTGTTAATGTAAGCCTACATGTGAGAGGGGCTGGTTTAGCACAGTTGGCTAAATAGCTGGCTTGTAATGCAGAACAAGGCAGCAGCACAGGTTCAATTCCCGTACCGGGCGGCGGAATGTGACGACTCGGGGCTTTTCACAGTAACTTCATTGAAGCCTACTTGTGACAATAAGTGATTATTATTATTACAATAAAGATCATCGTTAAGTCTCGGCTCATTGATGGACTAATGGCCCTGGGTCAATTTTCAGGCAATCGAGGGCCAAAACCAGCCACAAAATTGTGAAACTCTTCTCCTGTCCCCAGAAACAGCTCCTCCCTTGCAATTGCCAACCTCTCTCCCTTTAACCTCTTACCTCCAGCTTGAAGAAGACAATTGTTTGTCCCCGTCACCACATAGATCAAAAGATGTACTGAAGAAGATTATAACGGGTAAGGGGCTTGGTTGGGTGGCCCTTGGTTACTGAACCTATGTCTTCCCTGTCATAATTTCCACTCATGTATATCATGAGATGCAGACAGGCAGTGATTGACACACAGGATAACCAATGAACACACACGACACAGAACAACCAATCACCAGACAGGACACCACCAGTATAAAGCCCACAGGGCATTAAGGCTCTCTCTCTCACAGGACACGGCTAAGGAGATAGTCAGAGTGCACAAGCCAGTGAACATCATCACCAAGTGGTAGAGTAGGTGGTTATCAGTTAGGTTAACACAGTGTCAACCCACAGCAGATTATGTACAGCAATCAGCAGGGTCAATAAAACAGTGTTGGACCATCTCCTGTTTCGGAAGCCTGTTTCTCGTTTCACTGCATCCAGTTGCAGTCGATGTTAGACCAACACAGATAACACATCATTCCCTAAACGCAGACATTCATTTATCTGGATGTATAGGTCAAACTGTCACACCGAGGTTGTTCCAGAGTGAACATCAGGCACATAATTGGGAAGGTGACCTCATAGCCTGGGATGAATTTCCGTCGCTGTTCAGCCATTTGGCTGCGGTGGCAATGGGAACATTTTGTCAAAAAATTGTAAGAAGTGGTGCTATTGTAGCTCCAAAACATTTTGTGCCTTATTATAATTCATTCCAAAGGGCAGCTGAACATTGAAGCCAGACCAACCAGTTCGCTGTTCATTCTTGCATCGGGCAAATGAATAAGGTCTTTTATTTCAAGGCAGACCAATCCAACATAACTGAAGGATGGGCAGAACAATGGAACAACAGGCCGGTTAATTTTGCAAGTGCTTCGATTGCACTCGTGTGACCATACCCCCCACTTCATTGTGCCAAACATTACTTTAATTCCAAATACCCTGCAAACTCCCTCTGGAAATACTTAAATCAGGTTCCTCAATCTCTTCTCTCCCTCTCTCTCTCTCTTTCTTCTCTCATTGGTTCAAGCCTGTTTACTGGAGGTTGTGACTCGTTTCCAATCTCCAGGGGACGTAAGGGGACATTCTGCAGCCTTCACACATTCCTGGGTTATTTGCATTGCTAAGAAGCTCTCTCTAATGTTGCCATACTAATAGTGGAGAGCCAGCGCTCTGAGTCATTTACTTCCTGACCTCACAGGTCTACCCACCATCTACAAGCCCCATGAATAATCAACAAGCCAGCAAAGAGATAGCACAAAAATTATGGGAGAGAAGGAAGATGGCTTCCTTCTCTACCATACACGTCAATAGCTCTGTAGCTATTTGATAGATAATGTTTCATAAGGGAATGTTATCAAGTAGTCATTGGAAACCTGGACAATATTTATCCCACATGCAACATCAATAAAACAGCTAACCTGCTGATAGATTTCATGAAATGAAAAAATGAAAAATGAAAATCGCTTATTGTCACAAGTAGGCTCCAAATGAAGTTACTGTGAAAAGCCCCTAGTCGCCACATTCCGGCGCCTGTTCGGGGAGGCTGGTACGGGAATTGAACCGTGCTGCTGGCCTGCCTTGCTCTGCTTTAAAAGCCAGCTATTTAGCCCAGTGTGCTAAACCAGCCCCTCTTCATTGCTGTTAGAACATAGAACATAGAACAGTACAGCACAGAACAGGCCCTTCGGCCCTCAATGTTGTGCCGAGCCATGATCACCCTACTCAAACCCACGAATCCACCCTATACCCGTAACCCAACAACCCCCCCCCCCTTAACCTTACTTTTAAGGACACTACGGGCAATTTAGCATGGCCAATCCACCTAACCCGCACATCTTTGGATTGTGGGAGGAAACCGGAGCACCCGGAGGAAACCCACGCACACAGGGGGAGGACGTGCAGACTCCACACAGCCAGTGACCCAGCCGGGAATCGAACCTGGGACCCTGGAGCTGTGAAGCATTTATGCTAACCACCATGCTACCCTGCTGCTGTTGTGGGACCTTGTCTGCAAACTGGCTGCTGTGTTTCTTCCATGGTAACTACAGTTCAATAGTATTTCATTAACTGCAAAGTTTCAGCTGGTGAAGGATAGAACTGGAGCCAATATTCACACATTTTCAAAAGCATTTGTTTGACTATATATCAGAATTTCAGACCGTGTCTATTCATAGGAGCTCTGGTGAAGCATGATTAACACATCATTAACATTCAGGTCATGAAATACACCACACAAATGCATTTTTAACAATCTTTTTCACATTTTCGACAGGTTTAAGTATCAGTTGGACGCATTTGGCGATGCTCTTGATTCTCAGTCAGCAGGTGGAAGAGTTCAAGCATCGCTTCAGAGCAGTATCCAGGCAGAAATCTCAGTGAACTGCTGAGGGGATCCTACGGTGCTATATTCTTCGAGTATGGAACTAAACCAGTGACTTGAATGACTTGAAACAGTGACCAGTGACAGTGGATATTAAACAGCCTATGATACTATTTTTTAAAAAACCCAAAAACTTGGTTTGCCATCAATATTCTTCCTCAACCAACCAACTCCACCAAGAAATAGGTAACTGGATATTCCTGTCATACCTGTTTCTGACCCTGATGTGGAACAACTTGATTGTTGCACTTCTGAATAAGTTTTTGTCTTTCATTGTATCTCCCACGAGGACCATGGCGGGAAACCATCATTGATCTCCCCCGGGGTCACGTGGAATATCAGCTCCCGAGGTCGGGGGCAACCCCACCTGGGACTGGTTAGCCCCAAAATATAAAAACAGGCCCAACTCAGGGCCTGACTGAACAAGGTGCTCCCAGCTAGGATTGCACTGGGAGTCAGATGCTGCATGAAGCAGACTTGTGTAAATACATAAATAAATTTACCTTCATTAATGGCAGCTTCCTTAGAGTTGTATCTTTGAGTCGTGTTCTTTAGTGAACTTCAAAACAGAAGTTTGACTGTGTACAGGTGAGAGTGTGGGAAGAAAATTTCACAATGCCTTTGGGGAATACAGGGCAGATTGACTGATCTCAGAACCGGACAGATGAAATTCAAAATTTACATGATTTAAAATGTTACCAGATCTGGAGTGGATAGATAACGTGCAAACACAGTCCTATTGTTCGAATAAACTCCTTCATTCTCTGTTGATTGACAGGTTAGTCCCCAGGAGCTCAGCCTAAAATATCTCCTGGAAATTATTCTCTTCATTTCCTGGATAGATCATTTGGTTTGGAATAAACATTGAATCATATGTGTAGAAATAAAATGTTGCTCAGAGTCTTATAGATTATTGGAACATTGATAAGAAACCTTTTAAAATAGAATCATTTCTAAATCCTGGTGGATTAATTCTGTCTCTATTCTTTCTGTTTAATCTTATTGATAAATAAATTAGACTATTCATTTAACCATTGGGGCTGATTTAGCACACTGGGCTAAATCGCTGGCTTTGAGAGCCGACCAAGGCAGGCCACCAGCACAGTTCAATTCCCGTATGAGCCTCCCTGAACAGGCACCGGCATGTGGCGACTAGGGGCTTTTCACAATAACTTCATTTGAAGCCTACTTGTGACAATAAGCGATTTTCATTTTTCCATTGTGTATTGGTGTGAAACAATGGTTCCTACCACTTTCTGAAAGAAATCGATGCTTAGACAATCCGGATCACCTCCACCACAGGAGGATTATTGCTAATTGTGGTCAAACAAACTGATACACAGGAAACTAAAAGGCGCACATTTTGTTTCACTTGATGCACCCAAATAACACTGCTCAGAATGTCTAAATTTACAGAACATGTGATTAAGGGCATTATCTCGCTAACATCGTTTTAAGTGCGGTGGCGAGCGGGAATCATCAGGAGTTTCGCAGCAGCCGATTCAGCGAGGCTGTCACCTGTACCTGACATTAATTTCTCCACTTGACGAGGCCCCACAGGATCATGTCACAAATGCCATGCCAGCTGATTAGCTGGGACCGCCCTCGACAGACACGCTAATGAGGAACAGCATGGAAACCCCAGAGCAAACCCCACACAGCGCGCAGCCATGCCAACAAGGAGAGCACCTCCAAGATTCGGAGATGTTGATCTGGTCAGCCTGTTGCATGCGGTGTAGTAAGCCAAGGCACCTTGCTCCCCGGAGGGGCTGGTGGGTCAGCCACAGGGCAGCCAGAGTCGTCTGGGAGGAAGGGGCAGTGGGGAGCATAACCAGCAGGTATGCCACACAATGCCGGATAAAGCTGAGTTAGCATGGCCCCACCACCCTCCCACCGGTCACCCCTCTCTCCATGACCATGCGCCTGGCACTACCTCCTCCCAGCACCGTCCCGTGACCTTGTCCACCCATACACAGCACTGGTGCCCATACCTGCAGTGACACTGCTTCAGGTCTACAGCCAACTGGAGGAGTCCCAAAGGTTGAAGGCGCAGGAGATGGCTCTGGCAATGCATAGTACCGAGGCTAGCACTGATAGGGTGGCGGCCACAGTGGAGAAACTGGAGTACGACATTAGCAACACGAGTGGAGTTGTCCAGGGCATGGCTCAGTCAGTGATGGCCATGGCTGAGGGTCTCGGTCCGACTCGCTGGGGGACATGACCCAGTACCAGGTGGGCCTTGATGAGTGCTGCGGGACATGTCCCACTCCCAGATGGGAATAGCCGAGACACTGCAGAGCATGTCCCAGTCACTGAGTGCATCACTGAGGCTGCAGACACATGGTGCAGACATTGGAGAGCCGCCAGGGCTGGCAGGGCCAGATGACACCTGGGCAACTAAGGCTCAATCCAGTCGTGGGTGCCGACCCAGACTCGTCCCATTGAGTGGAGACAGTGGCCACCAGCTCCTCTGGGTTCCTCCCCTCTGATGATGCTATACCATGCCTCGCAGACAGCACCCGAGACAAGGTAACACAGGTGACCAAGGCATTTCCCAGTCAGTGACAGCGAAGACTGAGCATTTCTGCAGCATGTCCCAGTCGCTGGGCAACATGTCCCCGATGCAGGTGGACCTTGCTGGGGAGCTGCGCTGCATTTCCCAGTCTCAGGTGGGCAATGGTGGTGTGGCCCAGTGCATGTCCCGGTCGTTGAGGTCCATACCCCAGACGCAGGTGACCCACCGGGCCCTACGGGCACTGACCGGGAGGAGGACGGGCTGGGTGCCAACCCGGAGCCTCCCTGTGGGGTGGTGACAGCTGTCACCAGCATCCCCATCCCCCCCCCCCCCGTTCCCCTCACTGACAACCGCGCGTCTAAGAGTCAGCAACCGGAACATGTGACATGTCAGAGTATGATTCGCCAGCGAGTGAGCCAGACCCTACAGCCCAGGGCCCTGAGAGGACCGCCCATCAGGGGTATCAAAGTCCACGAGATGTGGTAAGCAGATGGCTGCCTTTATCTCTGATGTGCAGCCTGAGGAGACACCTAGACGCAGCGGCAGAACGTGGAAAGCTGAACATATGGAGGATCACTGAGAGGGCCCTGGGGTGGAGGTGGTGGGTGGGGTGGGGAAGGCGGAGGGGGGGGGTGTACCCAACTGGCAGTTGGGGCCATGAATGTACAACGATAAAACATTGTGCACCCTCAACATGCAAAGTCTCTGGCACGTTATTCCCGAATGTGGGCTAACCCCCCCACCCCCGCACGATGGTGTTGGATTTGGGTTTAACTCTACTTAGGTGCTGTTTGGTCGCGCCCCTTTTGGGAGGGACTCTGATTCTGACAGCTCACAGGATTTAGGTCGATTCCGCAAGCCCACGGGAAGCCTTTCCTGACATCTCCTGGCTGTGTTGTGCCCTCGCTCGTGTGCAACGCGGCCACAAAATCGCGCCCTATGTCCTTTTAATACAGCCTTTAGTTTGTTGGATGTAGTTCGTCAATAAGATTAGCTCCACTGTTAGTCATGTGAACTGATTAGTGCTTTATGGAGCAACAGGAAAATTAGTGTAAATTGCAGTCTTGTTTTGGTGTTTGCAAATCTTTCACCTGATTGCTGGCTGGGTCAGTCCGATGTTATACAGGATGATTTTCTCAGCATTGGTATCTTTGGGAGATTCATTAAATTGATTAAAAACCATGAGGCAGCATGAATTATGTTCTGCTGTCAGAAAGGGAAAGATCAGTGGGGCAAGTCGCCTTTTTTCCCATCTCATGGCTTATTTTTATGTCACAAGGGAGAAAGATGGGTTCGTTGATCGCCGCAAGTTAAAAGGAAGAAAGACTTGCATTTATTTGGCAACTTCCACAACCGCAGGGCGTCCGCAGCTTTTTCCTTCATGTAGTGTTGTCATTTCCGAAAGTTTGCCAATCATGGCTCCACACAGAAAGCAAGGCCCCAAGAACCACCTCAGCAGCTACAGGAACTGAACCCCCAACACCGGCATTGCTGAGCACACATTCTAATCAACTAAGCGAACCAACTCCCTCATTGTATTTTACAGCAAGTGTCGTCTCTGTTGTAACGTAGGAAACATTGAAGCCAATTTGTGCACAGCAAGCTCCCACAAACAACTATTGAATAATAAGTAGCTCATCTGTTTTTAATGCTCTTGGTTGAGGAATGAATATTAACTAAGGTACCTTACTGCTCTTTAAAATAGTGCCGTGGGAACTTTTACGTCCACCTGACATGGCAAATCTGGTCTGAATTCACCTCGCTACCGGTGCTAACGATGACAGAAAGTTTGGTCGCATCACTCAGCGGCCTGCCACGTGTCAATGGGATTTCCCATTGAAACCACTCCATGCCCCCGGAAAATCCGATCACAGAATCCCGCCGCCGCGAACGACCGGAGAATCCCGCCCGAGATCTCACCAACGGGGCAGAACTCCCTCAGCCCCGCGTGGGAGTGTCAGCACAGAATTTGCATTATATTACGATGAATGAGGGCGGCGCGGTGGGGCAGTGGCTAGCACTGATGCCTCATGGTGCCGAGGGCCCGGGTTAGATCCCAGCCCCAGGTCACTATCCATGTGGAGTTTGCACATTCTCCCTGTAGCTGCGTGGGTTTCACCCCCACAACCCAAACAATGTGCAGGGTAGGTGGAGTGACCTCGCTAAATTGCCCCTTAATTGGAAATTTAAAGCAAAAGTTGACGGTGAATGAACATTAAGATGGCCACAGGTTTCAGGTTATATGTTCCAGCAAACTTGATTCACAGAAGGTTTTGTTTATTCATCATGAGATGTGGGCAGTGCTGGATATGTTCACCCTTAATTGCCCTGGAGAAGGAGGTGATATGCTGCCTTCTATAACCACTGCAGTCCCATGTGTTACAGTTACACTCACAGTGCCCTGAGGAGGTGAGTTCCAGGACTTTGTGCCAGCAACAGTGAAGGAACAGTGACGTAGTTCCATGTCAGGATGGTGTGTGGCTTGGAGGGGAACGTGTGGTTCACAATGGCCCAACATTTATGCTTGATTGTGAATTTTGATTTCTGTAGAAGATCTTGTGTGTGTGGGTCGAATGAATAATCATCCATTCGGTATTACACATTCTGCATTAATCCAGAATTGCTCCAGATTACCCTTTGCAATCAAAGTATTGCTGAACCTTTCCGGCAAAGAGTGAATTATTACTTCTGATTTTGCACATTTCTGACTGATGATTAGTTTGTCATTGAAAAGCAATTGAACAAGATTGTTCCTATCACCTGTTCTCATTTTGCTGGACTAAATCTTTTGCAATATTGTTTTTAAAAACTGTATTTGTTCTGCATTTCCGTTTTGGTAATAATTGCCAGTCCATGGCTGGTGATAATAGATTATATTTGCTTGACCTCAAGAAGGTCACCATCTACATTTTTCACGGGCGTGGAGGGTAAGTGCAGCTTTGATGATTTAACAGGGAATTAGAGAAGAAGTTCTGTTTTCTGTCCAAATCTGTCTCTTCCTAAAATCTTAATTGCACCTTCAAAGGTATTTAAGTGGTGCAATTTTACTCAGGCATGAAAGGTACTTGATGAACGGAATAAAAACTCGGTGAGGTTAGGTTAGCATGCATTAGTGATTGACATTTCCTGATGTGCAGGTTCAGAACGGAGTGAAGATGTGGGCCCCAAGTTTCCTTGAGTTTCTACCTGGCTCCCACTGTTCAGCAAGGTCAGTGATTTGAAAAACACGCAGTTCTTCAGAATTTGCTGGTCAATTGATGTCGCCCTGCCGTTACGTTTACACAAACAGCACGTCATCTTTCGCCTCTTCCCCATTCCCATCTCCATTCAAAAAATAATAATTTTCGGATTATGTGGTACAAATTGGCCCTTAAATTCGCAGCAGGAAGTTAAGTCTGGTAATTACTGTCCGAGGCGCTTTCGTGACATGATCATTGTTGCTACAATGCCAATCAACATTTCTAGATCAGGAACTGAAAAACTTGTGCTTTACAAGATATCGGGGAAGGGATTCTTCGATCTCCCATCCGTGTGTTTCTCAGAGGAACCGTTCACTGACAGCAGGATTCTCTATCCCACCGCTTGTCAATGGGATTTCCCATTGAAGCTACCCCATTCCACCGGCAGGAACAGATCATCCCAATGGCCGAAGAATTCCGTGGGCGATTATTTTTTTAGATCTTACTTTCCTTTCTATTTCTCCCTTTCTCTTGATCCAGCCTTCCTTTCCCTCTCTCTCTTTCACTTTCTGTATTTGATTTGACTCTGGTCCACCCTGTTTCTCAGTCCTTGCTCTGTTCTCAATCTTTAAGTCTCATGGACTAAGGAGGAATATTGTTGGCGCTGCCATTTGCTGAGGTCCCAACTGCCCAGTGGCTTTCACAGATCGCACTCCCAGCAAGTTGGAAGCCAAGCATATTTTAAAGTGAATGGCGCAGAACACTATATTAATGACCAGGGAAGATCTCAATGTATCACTCCAATAAGGTCTGACGCATTGTTAGGAAAATGGTACTTGTGTTTGATATTTGACATTAAGCGATATCATGTAAAATTTTTGTAAAATGAACCGGTCACTGGAGGTGCCTTCCACTGACTTGTCCTCATTGTCGTGATCTGTGTACTTGTATATACATAAGGGATTATTGTATAGTGATTACAGTTAAATGATCACCAGAGGGCAGCACTAACAAGGAGCGGATAAACAGATTCAATCTGATTTCCAGCCTCTCTTCGTGTGTGTAGTGACTAGAGGTGGATAGAGTTAGCTCAGAGTGCAAGTGTAGTTAACCGTAGTTTATTCATATTCTGTCTGGTTTATTTAATAGCTAGTAAAAGTATTGAAGAAATCGAACTCAATTTTATTTGAGTGGTTACTCAATAAATTATTTGCTTTCATTGACAATTACGAGTGTTAATCAACATCGAGTTTAAGAGCATCTTAGTATGAAGCAAATGAGTAACATATATTACAGTAAGTAATATGTCAGTTTGGATTGCACAAGTGTAATGTTTTGTTTGAGTGACCATTTTAAAGATGGTTCACCACAAATACTTCATGAGAAGCACCAAGGATAAGAGATATGCCACCTCTCCCACTCAAAAGTAATACTAGCCTTTTAGCACCACTGGTTTTCTTGCAGCCTCAATCTCTCTGGTAATGTTTGATAGCTTGCTGCTTTATTCTGCTGCATTTGGAGTTTCAAATTGGCTGACGGTGATCTCAGAAGGTTTTTTTGCTTCCTGTGAGAAATCTAAATAAATATGCAACTCTCGGGAAAAATGTCCAGCTTACTTGGGTAACTTGGATCACGTGACGACAAGTCACAATGCCTCAGAGTATCACTCAAGGGTTGAATTTTACAGTTTGCTGCAAGGAATGTTTCCTGTGGGGATTGCGGGGGGGGGGGGGGGGGGGGGGGGGGGGGAGGAGTATCAGATTCCCAGCTCACCTTCATTCTGCAGCCCCCACAACCACCCCCCTCCCCGGCCTGTTCCACATAATCCGGGAGGTTAGGGAAGTTGCCTACTAGGCTGCCCACTTTAGGCCTATTCAGGCCTTCAACTGTCCAATTAATTGACAATTAAGAGCCTCAGTTTGTCTCCACTGCCATAGAACACAAGGCAATGACTGGCAGCTGGAGTGAGAATGTTGATTTTGAAAGGGCTTGTATGAAAAGACAGGTTAGGTGGAAGGGCCCATCCCTCAGGGAATGCCCTGTGCACATCAGGGGCACAACTCCAAGGTACCATCCCGTTCAGTCTTCACTGTCGACCCTCCAAAACCCAAGCCCCACCCTGTCGCCTCTCTCAATCGGCTCTGCAACCTGTCTCTGCCTCGAGATCCTGGGGCTTACCTTCCTCTGATGGCCATCGCTCAGCCTGACAGGTAGCCCTCAAGGGTGAGACTTCCTTCCACTGAGGGACAGAAATCCGACTTTGAGCCTGTTTAGCCCGGCACCTAGCGGGTGATTGGCGTGGGACAGGCTTGTGAAAAGATGGCTGTTCAGGAGATAGTGGGTGGGGCAGTGTCATCACCGTCATAAATTCCAGCCCCACCTTCCTGTGCCCTTCTGCCTTTTCTGCCGTGTTTGCGAGATTGTATGAATTAGTGTGGGCGAAGGGACACTTTCCTATTATCAAGCCATGGGCCTTAGATCAGTATGTTTGAAACTCTAGATGTTGTGGTTATCCTAAGGTTCTTGTCTAACTTCAATGCGTCGATATGGTTTAGAGAAAGCCTGATATCATTTTATCGACTTGGTGCACCTGTGGAACTCCATCCTTGGAGGCTTGACTTTGAAAAGCTTAATCTTCAATGCCTTAATTTTATTCCGTCATGACATGTGAGCAAAGTATCTGTTTTTCATTTATGATTTCACTTGAGCAGGTCAGGGTGAGGGATTTCTTTAACCGCTGCCTTCTGTGTGAGGCAGCTACACCCATTGTATTGCTGGAAGGCAGTTTCAGGATTTTGACCCAGAGCAATGAAGGAACAGCGATATGTTTCTGAGTCAGAGTGGCGAGTGAATTAAAGCGAATTGTATTCCCATGCTCCTGTTGGTCTTGCCCCTCTGGGTGGCACATTCCATGGATTGGTGAGGTGCTGTTGATGAAACCTGGGTGAGTTGTTCTGGTGGCGAGGGAGCTGCCTTGTACATTGCTGAATAAATTACCATTGGATGATCTTCCTGGATTTTCAGATTTTTCTATTCCACAACTGCCTTTGGATCACCTGGGCATCGCGCACAAAGGAAAATATTGTGAGGAGAATCACAGGTGAGTGACAGATTTTCTATCCATTCTAATCAATGGGCGGTGTTTGACTGATGTGATCCAATACAAGTTGGCGCAATTGCACGTAAATCTCCTCTTAGATTTCTCTCCCGTTGTTCCAGATGCATTTTATTATCAATCTTGGGCTCTCTTTCATTTTACTATCCTCTCCCCTCCTGTTTCATAGCTTCCTCTTCTCTTCGTTCAGTTGTATCAATTTCCCCCCAGCTAGGTCCATCAATTCCGTTAAATAATAGGCCCTCTGCACAAAAAGGGGTAGCGTTTAGAAAGAAAACAGTCCATGATAGAACATCACTCTCCTGGGGAGCGTATTTCAGTATTGAGTATCCTAGCCAGTGCACTCAATTGATGACAGTTGGTGATTTCCCAGGAGATTTCTCTGATAAATTGGCACATAACTTCATTGCAACTGTCTTTATCTCTTTCTCTTTAATTATACTGCAAAGGCTGTTTTTCCTTTGACTTCCCCTGTTCCTCATAAACTGATAATACAACAGAAAGCATATTCCTTCTCCTCACTCCACTCTTGTCACGTTTCAGTGCACGATGAGCTTTCATGCCAAGTTTTGTTCAAAATTGTAAAGTAGATAGTTGAAATGGCTCCTGACAATTATGTGACCTTTGACAGTGTCAGTTTCAGACAGTCCTGAGACTGAAGCAAATAACTAATTAAATATGGACGTTGATGGCAATCTGGGAAATTCATACATTGTGCAAGGATGGAATATCAATAAAAAGCTGATGCCAATCCGACTAACACGTCTTTCTGATTCACCATGGAGGGAAGCACATTGAAACATAATGCATTTTAGACAATTGGGAATGGTCCCCATTTACCTCCCATTGTAATAGGATGTTCCCTCATCCAAACCCAGACTGGGGAAATTTTAAAATGTTAATTTACAACGCAGGATGTTGATCAACCTGACCATCCACCATTCCCGTACCAGCCTCCCCGGACAGGCGCCGGAATGTGGCGACTAGGGGCTTTTCACAGTAACTTCATTGAAGCCTACTCGTGACAATAAGCGATTTTCATTTTCATTTCTTTCGGAAAGGAATTTGGACTTGTAACAGGCCACCTGGATGTGGCAACCTGTTTGCTTCTTGCTATTAAAATAGCAAGAATCAGCTCTGCATAGACAGAGATACCACCAGGAAGCCATTGAACCAACGTCAATCAACTAAGCAGCGAAGGTAGACAACAATAATCCCTTGAAAGTGGGAGAAGGAATCTCCCAACCAGTTGTGACTTCAGGTTCACCTGAGAACAGTGCAGCACAGTGGCACAGTGATTAACACTGATGCCTCTCAGCACCAGGGACCCCAGTTCGATTCTGGCTGTGGGTGAGCTTACACATTCTACCTGTGCTTGCATAGGTCTACTCCAGGTGCCCCAATTTCCTCCGACAATCCAAAGATGTGTAGTTTAGGTGGAATAGCCATGCTAGAAATTGCCCACCAGTGTCCAAAGGTGTGCAGGTTAAGTGGAATTATGGGGACAGGGCAGAGAGTAGGCTTAGGTAGGGTGCTCTTTCAGAGAGCGAGTGCAAATTTAATTCTGCACTGTAGGGATACTATCAGACCCAATCTCTTAGAAATTCAACTACAGGAAACTGCACAACTTACTGACAATCGTTTGCTTTTCAACATCTGTACTTCAATTGCATCAACTCATCTAAGAAACTAAAGAGACTGCAATATTCTGAATTTGTAATTCTGTATTTAAAATTCATCTGTATTTAATCTTGGTGTGAGTGAGTTGAGTGGGTGAGATATCATGGGTGGGATTCTCCGACCCCCCCCCCCCGGCCAGGTCGGAGAATGGTCGCGGCGCCACGTGAATGGCGCCATGCCGCTCCGACACAGGGATGCGATTCTCCGCAGAGCGGAGAGTCGGTTCCATCAGTGGCGGCATGGTTGGTGCGGCGCCAGTCGGGGGCTGCTTTACGCGGGGACCCCTGCGATTCTCCGGCCCAAATGGGCCGAGCAGCCGTTGCACAAAAGCCAAGTCCCGCCGGCGCTGTTCTAACATCCTCTGAGCAGTTCTACGCTTTCAAAACAACGTGTTTCCGCTAGTGGAGAATCGGGACTGTGTTCCGCTGGCACACGGAGCATCACTGAGGCGGTAGTCACTGTACTGAATTATGCATCGTGGTGAACACGTCAGTCTCCCTGCACTACCCGCTCTTGGGTCATCATTCTGAACGGGCGCTCCAATCCCAGGATCCAGTGGCAAGCCTCCTAACCCCCCACTGCAAATAACAGGTCACACCCCCGCACTACGCACACATAGGGGTGACCTAAACTTTCCCACCCCCCATGCCCTAGCCAACCCCCCAGACAGCCCCTAGCACCCCTTTCAGGCCCCTCCCTTAGACCCTACCCCCTGGCATTACCAATGGTGCACTGCCCATGATACCATGGCACTGACACCCTGGCAGCAACAACCAAGCCTGATTCAGTGGGCACTGAATGGGGGTGGGGGGGGGTGGGGGGGGTCACGAAGGTTAGTCCATTGCTCATATGCACTGTGAAACTGAACAATGCAAAACATTTCAAAGGATCCCAGGAGATTTGAAAGCTTTTCAAGTGTTGTGGGCTTTCCAGGAAGGCTCTGAAGCACAGGGCCCAGGGAGCAGAAGTGAGGAAAGAGAAAGTGTTCCTGGCTTGATTCTCCAATGAAGTGTCTGATCTGCTTGTTGGGGGACATTTTCTGATACTGGACTATGATATAAATTATAGGCGGCTCTGTAACTACATTTTTGCTCCTATATTACTTTTGAATAGTTCTGCTGAGACAAAAGGTACTCATTGGCTTAGATGCCTGTTTAGAAGCAATTTGTAGAAATCAACAGTGTATACACAATGCTTGTTAATATCAGAAAGGACACAAAATGGCTGTTAGCTATGAAAGCAATACTAAAGACACAAAATGGCTGAACTCGCCACTTTCCTGAACAATAAGTTACAAACTGTGTAAACTACCTCATGAGAACCGAGGGAGTGTCTCAACAGCTGTTGATAACAGCTTTGCAGAACAAGGAATGCGATGTATAAGCTCAAGGTTTCCCGCTGTAGACAGGACATATACTTGTGTTAGTTTTGAATGACTTCTGTCTGAAGTTAGGGGTGGGTAGGACAACACCCACTTTAACCATATATGTGATAACTGGGATGCTAATAAAATCGATTGACTGCATGTAATGGATTGTGACGCGAATATAGTTGATTGATTGTATGTAAATGAGAAGACAACTAATTCCGCCCCTTGAATCTGTATATTAACCCAATGCGAACCTTCGCTCAAGTGAGAAAGAGGATTGCGAGACTGCGTAGTCTCCAAATCTTTCTCCCAGATCTGAAATAATCAACTGCTTCTTTTCTTACTCAGGATGGCCTATGTGTGAATATTTTCACCTCTAACATTGCTCGTCAGCTGTCAGGCAGAGCAGTTGAGAGTGAGGAGGCCACTTCAGAGTTCGAACAAGTCTCAGACAAGGATGATGATTTTGAACAAAAGGTTGCGTGGGATCACCATGCCAAGCGTGATCTTCAGCTGACCCAGGATTGGAAGGGGCAATCCAGACAGGGGATCCCCATCCCAGGAGAGGGTCCCAAGGTCAACCACCTACCCCCAAGCTGAGCCCTCCCAAAGCCCAGGAACACTGGGAGTGTGATGACTGGGAATGTGATGAATGAAGAAATCTCTTTATGTGTTACAGATATTTGGTGCAGTAAGGTTTAAAAGCCTCAATCAGTACGTGACTGCTTCAGTCATGTTTCTAAGGCTTTGTGACTACAAGAGATTCTATTAAAGCACTGTAAAAGTTGGGCTCATGTTTTATTTATAGAAAGAGGCTTCCCCAGGGAGGAGATAATTAGCAGCTTTGAGCGCAGTTTAACCGCCGTGTTGCGCCTGACGCAGATCTGGGCAGATCTAAATAGTGGGAAAGGCCAAAATTGAGATTCGTGGCCAGCGTGAATCAGTTTGCCACCTAACCGGCCCACTCCTCATGGCGAGTTCCGGATCTCGCCCAAATATGGCGAACATATCATTGACCCCAATTTGCATTAATTTACATCTCATTAGTGAGATTGATGTCGAATGCAATGGGCTCGCGGGTATTAACCGGCTCTCCAAAGATAAATCACACGGATGCCGTTTAGTACTCCTTTTTAAAACGTGAAGCTGGCACAATGGCTGATGACAGAAATTGAGGACGTGACTAGCCATTTCCATTTTCAGGCATGCAGCTCGAGGCCACCGGAGCTGCTGCCCCAGTGGCCCAGTGGCCCAGTGGCCCAGTGCCCCAGTGACCCAGAGCCCCAGTGCCCCAGAGCCCCAGTGCCCCAGAGCCCCAGTGCCCCAGTGCCCCAGAGCCCCAGTGCCCCAGTGTCTCAGTGCTCCAGAGCCCAAGTGTCCCAGAGCCCCAGAGCCCCAGAACCCCAGTGTCTCAGTGCTTCAGAGCCCCAGTGTCCCAGAGCCCCAGTGTCCCAGAGCCCCAGTGCCCCAGAGCCCCAGTGCCCCAGAGCCCCAGTGTCTCAGTGCTCCAGAGCCCAAGTGCCCCAGAGCCCCAGAGCCCCAGTGTCCCAGAGCCCCAGTGTCCCAGTGTCCCAGAGACCCAGTGTCCCAGTGTCCCAGAGACCCCGTGTCCCAGAGACCCCGTGTCCCAGAGACCCCGTGTCCCAGTGCCCCAGAGCCCCAATGCCGCAGAGCCCCAGTGCCCCAGAGCCCCAGTGGCCCAGTGCCCCAGAGCCCCAATGCCGCAGAGCCCCAGTGTCCCAGTGTCCCAGTGCCCCAGTGTCCCAGTGTCCCAGTGCCCCAGTGGCCCAGTGCCCCAGTGCCCCAGTGTCCCAGTGCCCCAGTGTCCCAGTCCCAGTGCCCCAGTGGCCCAGTGCCCCAGTGCCCCAGAGCCCCAGTGGCCCAATGCCCCAGTGGCTCAGTGCCCCAGTGTTCCAGTGCCCCAGAGCCCCAGTGCCCTAGTGCCCCAGAGCCCCAGTGTCTCAGTGCCCCAGTGGCCCAGTGCCCCAGTGCCCCAGTGTCCCAGAGCCCCAGAGCCCCAGTACGTGGGGAAATGTGGGGTGTGGTGGACCCCTCAGGGAGGTTGGGCTTTGTCCGGGGTGGAGGGGGGTTCTGAAGCATTCCAGGTCAGGGGTCACTCCTGGGCTGGGTGGGGGTTGGGGGTTGGTGGGGTATTGTTGGTTGTTTAATGAACAAAATATTCTCAAGTGGCTTCTCGTGGGTACAGGTGCCATGTCTCAGACAATGAATATTGCATCACATTTCAATCAAACTTTGAAGCCTGAACGGTCTGCTGAACTCTAGAAGCGTCAGGACCATAGAGACAGCAGCCAACAATCACACATTGCAGAGCTTGGCTTCAGCACTGAGGATATTGTCACGACCAAAGGGTAAGTGTGTGGATCAGAAAAGGGCACAGGAGCACGGTCTCCCTAATGTTCCTGGCAGGACGTTTGGGCCTAGGGTCTCCTGATGTGGCCGGGGTTGAGTGCGCGGAGCAAGGTTTTCCAGCACAACTGGCTCGCTGGACGGCACTATGAGAGAAGGCGGGACACAGAAGGGTGGGGTAGGCTTGGGGAATTTGAGAGTCTCGGGGGGGGGGAGGGGGGAGGGGGGGGGGGGACCCTAACTGACTGTCGGTCACTCTCCTTCTCCAAATCCTTACAGATCCCAAAATGGATGGTGGTGTCGGTCCCACAGAGGATGCCCTCGCTGTGCTGGTGTCAGCCCAGGCGGCCAGACACCAGAGGAGGCAGCAGCGTCTGTGATGTTCTTCGTGATTCTGTGATCAGGATGATGTTGTAGTGCTCACAATGACCACAGAAGCTATGTTCATTAACAAAGCTAACTTTTATTTGCACTACTTATTAAAGCTCGACCACTTACTCCTATAGTAAACCACAATCTAGTAATCTACAATCTACACCCTACTAACCTAGTCTCTACACTATCTATATCTGTACTCTACAATCTCTCACTGCTCCTTTCCAGCCCTCTCCCAGAAGCCCGTGAGTCGGTGCTTGAGATAGTTCTGCATCTAGCTCCATCTAGTGGTCAATTATGATATGACATTAACCCTTTGTATTCTGAGCATTTCACATAATGTCACAGCGTTGACGTAGATTGGAGGTAACACCCTATGTGCAGGGGGCTGCCACACACCCTGACGACCTGGCCGTCCACCAGGAAGAGGAGGAGAACCCAGGTGGGGACACCAGTGTCAGCCCAAGGTGTACAGGTTTTGTTGGTCTTTCGAGGAGATGATGGACAGCATGTGCCATAGGCAGCTCCGTCTCAACAAAGAGACAGTGAGGCACCTGCGGCAGATAATCGCAGACCTGGCACTCTGTGGAGGAGAGAACACTTGCTCCTGGTGCCCCTGAAGGTCACCGCAGCCCTGAATCTTTATGTCATTCCAGGGCTCGAGCAGAGATTTGTGTGGCATTTTGCAAGTTACAGCCCCAAGTGCGTGCATCAGGTCACAGATTCCCTGTATGCCTGGGCAGCGAACTATATCAACTTTGAGCTGGACCAAGTCCACCAGGATTCCCAGGCTGCCCCTTGTCCAGGGGGTAATTGTCACTTTGTGTGCACCGGGGGCATCAGGGCGTATCCATCATTAACAGGGAGGGGTTCCACACCCTGAATGTTCAACTCGAGGGCGACCACCACCTCCGGACCATGCATGTGAGTGCAGGCTTCGCAGGGAGCATGCATGACGGTTACATCCTGGGACACTCGGAGATCCCCAGAGTCTTTGAGGACCATCCCAGGATGTTGGATTGTCTCTTGGGGATAAAGGTACCCACTGAGGTCCTGACTGATGATACCAGTGTGGAGACTGGAGACCGAGGTAGAGACCTGACATTATGAGGTCCATCTTGCCACCCATGCTTTCATTGAGTGGCGCGTTGGACTGTCACCATGTGTTTCCGATGCCTGGACCACACTGCTGGTGCCCTGCAGTACATCCTCCCGCTTTGTGATGGTCTGCTGTGCCCTCCACAACCTGGCGCAGCAGCGGGCCGACAGGTTGGAGGAGCAGGGACATGCGGCCTCATTTGAGGAGAAGTTGCCGGATCAGGAGGCAATGCTGCAGGAGCTGCGGGAGGAGCCGGTAGATGGAGGACAGGCGGTGGCAATGGTCCAGCAGGCCCGGGGGACCAGGGAGGCCCTCGTCCTCGCCCGCTTCTCATAGGACGAGGCTTTGTCCATCAGCTCCCCTCTCCCCTCAATCCCACTATCTTCCTGCCTCCCGCCATTCCCCGGGCCTCCCACACCTCCAACCCCTCCCGACTACCCTGTTCTACCCTCCATGGGTCTGTGTAACATCACCCCAGGGTGATGAGCTTGTGTCGGCAATGTCGGCGTTTCGATAGACACGGAGGTGATGGTAACTCACTGTGGAGTAAGCTCTGGTGCTTACTTCGGGAGAACTAGAGACTGGCATTGTTGCCTTGGAGGCAGCCCCTAGATTGGACTCCAGCGATTTCACTTCCCTGACGGTGCCTGTCGGGCCCTGAGGGTCTCCATTGGACAGGCGGGCAGCTGGAGTGAGCCTTGGCGGCCTCTGCATCATCCGGCTCTGCCAGTCCGGGCACCTCCCCGTTCTCTGCACCATGGTGTCGATGGTGCGCATGGAATTGGGGAAATGTATTGAGGTGGATTGAAAACTGGTTGGCAGACTGGAAACAAAGAGTTGGGATTAATGGGGTACCACAGGTTCCAGTGCTGGAACCCCAACTATTCACAATATACATCCAGCAGAGGGCAGCAGAGCAGAGCTACTGATCAGCTGATCTGGGGGAATTTGCATACGTGCAGTGTGGTCAGCCTAAGTTGAAGGTGGTTTGTGGAGAGGCTGTTGGCAAGTGACAGTTAAACCTGAAACACTTCGTGAGTGTTTCCCACCCTACCTCCTCCTCTAACCAACCCCCCCACCCCACGGTGGCTGGGAAGCGGGAGCAGGGGCCTGTCATGAAGGTGAGTGAGTGCCTTTAAATTTGCTTACCTTTCAGCGGGAGCAGGGTTTGAGGTAATATCAGGTAAGCTCTTCCTTTCTTTTTCTTTATCTTGTTTTTTTTTTTAAATCTAGAGGTGATGTCAGGGAAGGCAGTACAATGCTCCTCCTGCAGAATGTTTGAGGTGAGGGACGCCGTCAGTGTCCCTGCTGATTTCATCTGTGGGAAGTGCACCCAACTCCATCTCCTCAAAAACCGTGTTAGGGACCTGGAGCTTGAGCTGGATGAACTTCGGATCATTCGGGAGGCAGAGGGGGTCATAGATAGGAGCTTCAGGGAAGTAGTTACACCAAAGACTGGAGATAGATGGGTAACTGTAAGAGGGACTGGGAAGAAGCAGTCAGTGCAGGGACCCCCTGCGGTCGTTCCCCTGAGTAACAAGTATACCGTTTTGGATACTTGTGGGGGGGACGACTTACCAGGGGTAAGCCATGGGGTACGGGCCTCTGGCACGGAGTCTGTCCCTGTTGCTCAGAAGGGAAGGGGGGAAAGGAGTAGAACATTAGTAATTGGGGACTCAATAGTCAGGGGCACAGATAGGAGATTTTGTGGGAGCGAGAGAGACTCACGTTTGGTATGTTGCCTCCCAGGTGCAAGGGTACGTGATGTCTCGGATCGTGTTTTCCGGGTCCTTAAGGGGGAGGGAGAGCAGCCCCAAGTCGTAGTCCACATTGGCACTAACGACATAGATAGGAAAGGGGACAAGGATGTCAGGCAGGCCTTTAGGGAGCTAGGATGGAAGCTCAGAGCGAGAACAAACAGAGTTGTTATCGCTGGGTTGTTGCCCGTGCCACGTGATAGTGAGATGAGGAATAGGGAGAGAGAGCAATTAAACACGTGGCTACAGGGATGGTGCAGGCGGGAGGGATTCAGATTTCTGGATAACTGGGGCTCTTTCTGGGGAAGGTGGGACCTCTAAAGACAGGATGGTTTACATCTGAACCTGAGGGGCACAATATCCTGGGGGGGAGATTTGTTAGTGCTCTTTGGGGGGGTTTAAACTAATTCAGCAGGGGCATGGGAACCTGGATTGTAGTTTTGGGGTACGGGAGATTGAGAGTATAGAGGTCAGGAGCACAGATTTGACTTCGCAGGAGGGTGCCAGTGTTCAGATAGGTGGTTTGAAGTGTGTCTACTTCAATGCCAGGAGTATACGAAATAAGGTAGGGGAACTGGCAGCATGGGTTGGTACCTGGGACTTCGATGTTGTGGCCATTTCAGAGACATGGATAGAGCAGGGACAGGAATGGTTGTTGCAGGTTCCGGGGTTTAGGTGTTTTAGTAAGCTCAGAGAAGGGGGCAAAAGAGGGGGAGGTGTGGCGCTGCTAGTCAAGGACAGTATTACGGTGGCGGAAAGGATGCTAGATGGGGACTCTTCTTCTGAGGTAGTATGGGCTGAGGTTAGAAACAGGAAAGGAGAGGTCACCCTGTTGGGAGTTTTCTATAGGCCACCTAATAGTTCTAGGGATGTAGAGGAAAGGATGGCGAAGATGATTCTGGAAAAGAGCGAAAGTAACAGGGTAGTTGTTATGGGAGACTTTAACTTTCCAAATGTTGACTGGAAAAGATATAGTTCGAGTACATTAGATGGGTCATTCTTTGTACAATGTGCGCAGGAGGGTTTCCTGACACAATATGTTGACAGGCCAACAAGAGGCGAGGCCACATTGGATTTGGTTTTGGGTAATGAACCAGGCCAGGTGTTAGATCTGGAGGTAGGTGAGCACTTTGGAAACAGTGACCACAATTCGGTGACCTTTACATTAGTGATGGAAAGGGATAAGTATACCCCGCAGGGTAAGAGTTATAGCTGGGGGAAGGGCAATTATGATGCCATTAGACATGACTTAGGATGTGTTGGTTGGAGAAGTAGGCTGCAAGGGTTGGGCACACTGGATATGTGGAGCTTGTTCAAGGAACAGCTATTGCATGTTCTTGATAAGTACGTACCAGTCAGGCAGGGAGGAAGGGGTCGAGCGAGGGAACCGTGGTTTACCAAAGAAGTGGAATCTCTTGTTAAGAGGAAGAAGGAGGCCTATGTGAAGATGAGGCATGAAGTTTCAGTTGGGGCGCTTGATAGTTACAAGGAAGCGAGGAAGGATCTAAAGAGAGAGCTGAGACGAGCAAGGAGGGGACATGAGAAGTCTTTGGCAGGTAGGATCAAGGAAAACCCAAAAGCTTTCTATAGGTATGTCAGGAATAAAAGAATGACTAGGGTAAGAGTAGGGCCAGTCAAGGACAGTGGTGGGAAGTTGTGTGTGGAGGCTGAGGAGATAAGCGAGATACTAAATGAATACTTTTCGTCAGTATTCACTCAAGAAAAAGATAATATTGTGGAGGAGAATGCTGAGACCCAGGCTATTAGAATAGATGGCATTGAGGTGCGTAGGGAAGAAGTGTTGGCAATTCTGGACAAGGTGAAAATAGATAAGTCCCCGGGGCCGGATGGGAATTATCCTAGGATTCTCTGGGAAGCCAGGGAAGAGATTGCTGAGCCTTTGGCTTTGATTTTTAGGTCATCATTGGCTACAGGAATAGTGCCAGAGGACTGGAGGATAGCAAATGTGGTCCCTTTGTTCAAGAAGGGGAGTAGAGATAACCCCGGTAACTATAGGCCGGTGAGCCTAACGTCTGTGGTGGGTAAAGTCTTGGAGAGGATTATAAAAGATACGATTTATAATCATCTAGATAGGAATAATATGATTAGGGACAGTCAGCATGGTTTTGTGAAGGGTAGGTCATGCCTCACAAACCTTATCGAGTTCTTTGAGAAGGTGACTGAACAGGTAGACGAGGGTAGAGCAGTTGATGTGGTGTATATGGATTTCAGTAAAGCGTTTGATAAGGTTCCCCACGGTCGGCTTTTGCAGAAAATACGGAGGCTGGGGATTGAGGGTGATTTACAGATGTGGATCAGAAATTGGCTAGTTGAAAGAAGACAGAGAGTGGTAGTTGATGGGAAATGTTCAGAATGGAGTTCAGTTATGAGTGGCGTACCACAAGGATCTGTTCTGGGGCCGTTGCTGTTTGTCATTTTTATAAATGACCTAGAGGAGGGCGCAGAAGGATGGGTGAGTAAATTTGCAGACGACACTAAAGTCGGTGGAGTTGTAGACAGTGCGGAAGGATGTTGCAGGTTACAGAGGGACATAGATAAGCTGCAGAGCTGGGCTGAGAGGTGGCAAATGGAGTTTAATGTGGAGAAGTGTGAGGTGATTCACTTTGGAAAGAATAACAGAAATGCGGAATATTTGGCTAATGGTAAAATTCTTGGTAGTGTGGATGAGCAGAGGGATCTCGGTGTCCATGTACATAGATCCCTGAAAGTTGCCACCCAGGTTGATAGGGTTGTGAAGAAGGCCTATGGTGTGTTGGCCTTTATTGGTAGAGGGATTGAGTTCCGGAGCCATGAGGTCATGTTGCAGTTGTACAAAACTCTAGTACGGCCGCATTTGGAGTATTGCGTACAGTTCTGGTCGCCTCATTATAGGAAGGACGTGGAAGGTTTGGAACGGGTGCAGAGGAGATTTACCAGGATGTTGCCTGGTATGGAGGGAAAATCTTATGAGGAAAGGCTGATGGACTTGAGGTTGTTTTCGTCAGAGAGAAGAAGGTTAAGAGGTGACTTAATAGAGGCATACAAAATGATCAGAGGGTTAGATAGGGTGGACAGCGAGAGCCTTCTCCCGCGGATGGAGGTGGCTAGCACGAGGGGACATAGCCTTAAATTGAGGGGTAATAGATATAGGACAGAGGTCAGAGGTGGGTTTTTTACGCAAAGAGTGGTGAGGCCGTGGAATGCCCTACCTGCAACAGTAGTGAACTCGCCATCATTGAGGGCATTTAAAAATTTATTGGATAAGCATATGGATGATAAGGGCATAGTGTAGGTTAGATGGCCTTTAGATTTTTTCCATGTCGGTGCAACATCGAGGGCCGAAGGGCCTGCACTGCGCTGTATCGTTCTATGTTCTATGTTCTATATATTAATGATTTGGATGAGGAAACAAAATGTAACATATCAAAGTTTGCAGATGATACCAAATTAGGTGGGAGGGTGAATTTTGACGAGGGTGCAGGGTTCCTACAGTAAGCTCTGGACAGGTTGGGCGAGTGGGCAAACCAATGGCAGAGGCAGTATAATTTGGATAAGTGTGAGGCTATTCATTTTGGAAGCAAAACCAGGAAGGCAGATTACTACCTGAATGGTTGTAAATTGGGAGAGGGGAGTGTGCAGCGGGACCTAGGTGTCCTTGTGCACCATTCGCTGAAGGTAAGCATACAGGTGCAGCAGGCGGTAAAGAAGGCTAATGGTATGTTGGCCTTCATTGCAAGAGGTTTCGAGTACAGAAGCAGGGATGTGTTGCTGCAATTGTACAATGCCTTGGTGAGGCCACACTTGGAGCATTTTGTGCCGTTTTGGTCTCCTTCTCTGAGGAAGGATGTTCTTGCTCTCGAGGGAGTGCAGCGAAGGTTTACCAGACTGATTCCAGGGATGGCGGGACTGTCATATGAGGAGAGATTGACTAGGTTGGGATTGTTCTTGCTGGAGATTAGAAGAATGAGGGGGGATCTCACAGAGACTCAGAACATTCTAACAGGACTAGACAGGGTAGATGCAGGGAAGATGTTACAAATGATGGGTGTGTCCAGAACCAGGGGCCACAGTCTGAGGATTCAGGGTAAACCGTTTTGGACAGAGATAAGGAGACATTTCTTCACACAAAGAGTGGTGAGCCTGTGAAATTCATTACCACAGGAAGTTGTTGATGCTAAAACATTGAATATATTTAAGAGGCGGCTGGATATAGCACTTGGGGAGAATGGGATCAAAGGCTTGGGGAGAAAGCAAGATTAGGCTATTGAGTTGGATGATCAGACCTGATCGTGATGAATGGCGGAGCAGGCTTGAAGGGCCAAAAGGCCCCCTGCTCCTCCTGCTCCTATCTTCTATGTATCTATGATGCCCTCAGCAATGCTCCTCAGTGACTGGGCCATGCTCTGGTTAACCTTGGCAATGTCCACTTGCGTCTGGGACACATTCCTCAGTGACTGGGCCATGCTCTGGAGAACCTTGGCAATGTCCACTTGCGTCTGGGACACATTCCTCAGTGACTGGGACATGCTCTGCATTGCCTTGGCAATGTTGACCTGCATAGGGATCATGTCGCTCAGCATCTGGAACGTGACATCAAGGCCCTCAGCCGCTTCTCATGGCCACGTCCTGTGATAACCTTGTCCAGAGGCTCAGCATCTGACTGAGTCTCAGCTGAGTCCTGAGATCCAGCAGCTCTCTGACTGCCGTCTCCCTTGGATGTTCCTGCCTCCTTGTGTGGTACTCACCAGATTGTGTGCCAGAAGCATGTCTACTAATGTAGTCCACTCAGATTTGTGTTCCTGCAGTGGTGGAAGGTGGGGATGATAGCTGTGACGCCTCGATGGTGGTCTTCTCGGAAATCTCCTCCGAGATGATCATTTGGGTGGTGAGGGGAGGAATGATTTCAGATGGCACGGCCTCATCAGATGGAGATTGTGCGAGACAATGGACATTTGGTCAGTGAGAGGGAAAGATCATTTTGTCTGCCGTGAAGAACTCACTTGAGACAGGTCATCTGGGTGAAGGGGCAGTGGATCCTCACCTCTGTGGCACAGACCAACCTTGCTGTCAGTGATTCCTCTCTCCGCTGTCAACCCCATGATCTCCAGGACCTATTCTTCAGAGGGCATGAGGACTTGGATTTCTGGTACTCTATAACCGGACTTGGCCCGTTCCCAATTATAATGGGCTATCTTTTCCTGCAGGGACAAAGAAAGGGTTTTGTGAGCCACATGCTTGATGGATCAGGGGGTTTATGGCAGGTGGCATGTGTGGGCACCGCACCTGAAAATAAAGGGTTTGTTCTGGTGGGTGCCGGGGGTGGTGCTGAGGAGCAAGCACGAAGATCGGATGTGGGGAAGGTGCGAGGTGTCAGCCAGTGATTTGTGGTGATGCGGGGGTTGGGGGTTTGAGGGTTGGCAGGTGGAACCTATGGCAGGAGAGAGTGTTGACTGGGAGTGAGTGAGCATTTGAAAGCAGCTCCCCCTTGTTAGCGGCGAGATGCTGAGGCATGAGCCTGACGAATCAGACAGCGAGGCCGCCAGTAATAACGAGACGCTCGCGGGGGCTCATTTTCGGCACTAAGTACGGGCCGAAGTCTTGCAAATGTGGACAGTGAGAAACACCCCACCAATTGCGCCCAAAATGACACTTAGGAATTTCCCCTTTAAATCGCGGCCATTGTGTTCAGCTTCGTAAGATGATGTAATTGATGGGAGGGGCCAGCTGTTGGAAAGGTCAGGTGTTGTGTTTTTCAATTTTGAAGTTTAGTTTTGGATTGAGATGTGAGTAGACAAGAAGCTGTGCTCTGAATACAGTGAGGTTAGATCTGTCTGTGGACTGGTTTAGCACACTGGGCTAAATCGCCGGCTTTTAAAGCAGACCAAGGCAGGCCAGCAGCACGGTTCAATTCCTGTACCAGCCTCCCCGAACAGGCGTCGGAATGTGGTGACTAGGGGCTTTTCACAGTAACTTCATTGAAGCCTACTCGTGACAATAAGCGATTTTCATTTCATTTTCATCAACAGTTTCTGGAGAAATAGTCGGCTGAGCATTTGGCTGTGAACAAATTAATTTCTTCTCTGGAAACGGTGAGTTAAAGATTTGCCTGTGAACAGGAGAGGAGTAACATCAAAGGCCAGCAGTTTCAACAGTAGATGAGACAGGAAAGAATCTGCAGTGGGTTCCTGGAGGATCTCTCTTTCTCAGAGTGGTTTATCCAAGGCATCACTTGACAAAAAATATTCCTGAATCTGCTGACTGTATTTAAAAATAGATTTTAACCTAAGATGGTTTTTGTTTGAATGGAGATAAAGATAACAGTTAGAATTGTTTTGGTGTACTGTTAACCATTATTTAATTGGTAATTGAAAGCTATTTGTCTTTCTGATGTTAAAGTTAGTCATCCTGTTTGTATCAATAGGCCATATCTGTATTTGAGCGTGGAATCAGTCCTGGCGTGAAAAGTATCCTTTCCTCAGTTTACAACAAAATATTGTGGTTTTTGTCCAGAATCCTAACAATTGTTGGGGTCTGGTCCTCCACTGCAATCTGACAGTGGCAGAGGGGCACATGAGTAATCATCTAACACCGCTCTGGGTCCTTCGCGCCAGGACAACGCTTGTCGGCACTTGCACGAGAGCATGGCTGGTTGCGTTCCCACCCCAGGGAGGGGGGAGTGATGGGCCTGCCGCTTGGCGCCAATCCCGTACCAGCCTCCCCGAACAGGCGCCGGAATGTGGCGACGAGGGGCTTTTCACAGTAACTTCATTTGAAGCCTACTCGTGACAATAAGCGATTTTCATTTCATTTTCATTTTTCATCCCGAATTTGGACCAACGCGGGATTCCCCGCCCAATCGGGATTCCTGATTTTAGATGCCTTGGCCTTTCACCTTGAACTCCCTGTGGTGAAAATGCTCTCAGCTTATTTTCCTGACAGCCGACTGGCTGATAGGGTTTGTAAAAAGCAGCACGGAAGAAGAGTCTGCCCTTTAATTAACCCATTCTGATGCTCGAGCTAACACTAAGGATATCAGTTTCAGACCTCATCCATGATTCAGCCTGTATTTTCCGCCGCTATATCAAACAATAAATGTGCTGATAATGTGTCGCCACACCTGGGCTGCATGCACATTAGTTGGATGTGCGTTCATATTTCAGATTAATTAAATAATTGCTTTCCATAAATGAAGATCTAATGTAGAAATAGGAGGCTAAGAACGGAAGTAGAGCAGTAACTCTTTGGGGGATCAAATTATTTTGTGGCTACAGGCTCACTTTCTTCCAAGATAATTTCATTTGAACTGATTATACGAAGAACCAGGTACCTAAAATATTATTCAGGAAACTGCTATGAAGGCAAAAAGATGAATATTTGATTGAAAATAAAACCCCTTGTTATAATGGTAATAATTTTAACTTCAAAGCACTAACGAAACCTTTTTGTGAGCTGTAAATCTCACAGGAACACTTAAAGCACTTTCATCTAATTATAGTTGCCGTTTAACAAAGGACTCAAAAGCTTTCCAGTTTATAGTGAAGTATACTGCTGATGAAATTGACCATCTAGCTTGTCATCCTCAGTGGATTATCAATGCAGCTTTCCAACTCGCACACCCCCAGTGACATTTATCGCTTGCAATATATTCTTCATTGTTTTCTGAAAGGTTGACTCATCATTTCCACCACATGTATTTAGAATTTGAATTAAGACACAAGGCTGCGAAATTATTCCATTGTCTCGCGTCCGTCTTTTTGCTGTTTAGGTCACATTTTTGAAAAATTAACCCTTAAGTGCCCAGCTGCAAAATCCTCACCTCAATCCTCCAATACCAGCTCGGCTAAGCACTAAATGAAAATTCATGAAGACATTTGCAATCCCACTGAATCCGAAAACTAGTTTCAAAGAATGGCAATGTTAGACAGTTTGAGAAGTCTCATCTCGGGCGAAATTCTCCGCGGACCGACGTGACGCCCATTTCCGGCTGGAAAAAGCGGTGCGGATGACTCCGGTGTCGGGGCCTTCTTTTAAGCAGTTAATCTCCGTTCCCGAAAGGGCCAGCAGCGGACTGACGCGATACGCGTCAGTTTCACCCGCTGCGGAAGTGGCGAGTCCCGGCGTTTGTGTGGTGGGGAGAGAGAGACCCGGCGTTTGGGGGGGGGGGGGGAGAGAGAGACCCGGCGTTTGGGGGGGGGGGGGGGAGAGAGACCCGGCGTTTGGGGGGGGGAGAGAGAGACCCGGCGTTTGGGGGGGGAGAGAGAGACCCGGCGTTTGGGGGGGGAGAGAGAGACCCGGCGTTTGGGGGGGGGAGAGGAGAGACCCGGCGTTGGGGGGGGGAGAGAGAACCCCCCTCTCCCCCCCCCACCCCCCCCCCCCC